>NC_132881.1:42906343-42986343 GCF_030463535.1 Salminus brasiliensis
ACAGCCCTTTTCCAATATTCTCTATATTTGCCTCTGTAACACACACACAGATACGTATTACTGTATTTGTGGGGTCTTTCCCAATAAATATAAGCAGTCAGTGGTCCTCACAACATCATGATTTCCTTCATCCCGGAGACAACTGAATCCCAAAAAGAGCTGAACACATGGAAACACCTACAAACACACACCTCAGGTACCCTCTCATCAGTGGGACATAGGAAACAGGAAGGCATTATACCCATATGTTTATAAGGTTAAGCACCCCTGGTCAAATGCATTGTTGGTTGAGAGAGTGGTGGATCAGTAGGTAAAATGCTGTGTCATTAATCGCAGGGTTGTGGGTTTGATACCCAGGTCTGCTAAGCTAGGGTGCCTATATTTATGGTTTTCATAAAAGACGACCCTGGGAACACATCAGGGGGAGCTTTAAGTAGGCCTAGGTTGTAGGAACATTGCATTGTGTGTGAGGGTGGGAGGACTCAATGCTAATTTGTCAAAAATGTCAAAAATAATAATGAAAAAATATATTAAATAATAATAATAATAACAATAACAACAACAACAACAACAATAATAATATAAAATAGTCACTTATAAAAAATCCACCTTTTAGATACTGTTCAGCCCTCCTGATGTGTCTGACAGGCTATAACTGTGTGTGTGTGTGTGTGTGTGTGTGTGTGTGTGTGTGTGTGTGTGTGTGTGATTGATCTGATTATTGATTTGAAACTCTGTTGCTCTTGGACCTTTTAGAATATTTGGTTTATTTGGTTCCACCTAGACAAAAAACACAGGATTTATAAAAGCCAAGCCATTTATTCAGTGCCCATTCATGTGAACTCCTCCTATCACTAGCAATGCCCCAACACTATTAGGGTGAAGATTAGCACATGTGTCCTCTGACACTCTGACACGCCTCTTTTCGAACTGCTGCTGATGCAACAATGCTAGGTAGAAAAGCCCGGCTCCCCAGCTCTGATACAACAGCTAACAGATGCCTGTGCTGACCAATACCACACCAGGAGTGATGTGAGGAGGAAGTGTCAACCACCTACCCCCTGAGAGAGGAAGGCCAATTGTGCTCTGTCTGACTCCGGCTGCCGATGGTAAGCAGCATGACCCGGGATTCGCACCAGCAATCCAATTTCAGCAATTCTTTTCAGCCAAAAAAAGAGGACGTATGCTCACACTATAGGCTAAGCTGCCACTGTTAGGCCCTTAGAGAAGCACTGTACCCTCTCTGAGCTGAGATACACAAAGACATAATATCACATTAATGTTCAAAAACAGTGACTGTAAAGGTATAGTGTATTGGTTGGTGTAGGGGCAGACTAGGGTTCAATTCCCTGGTTGGACAAGCCCACCACTCGACACCTCATGCTTGGGTAAGACTCCTAACTCTACATTCTCTGAGTATCATCATTTAAATGTAAGAGGCTCTGGCCAAGAGCTTCAGACAAATGCTGTAAATAAAACCGAGGCAGAGAAGAAGTGTTTTGAGCTGATGATTTAAGGAGTCTCCAGTGAGATGATGAAGGACAGGCTGAGAGAATCTGCTGAAGTTGCTCTTCCCCTGGTGCTCTGCAGGCTGTAGCCTCTCCTCATGGCCAGTAAACACAGAGCTCGAACTGTAGAAAGGGCTGCGGGCTTTTCTGAATTTTGATTGTTTGCGTAACTAATCTGACCCCAATTTCCAGACTTCAGAACTGCATCAGTGCCAGGAAAGCATTAGATGGAATAGCCAAACAGCTACATGGAAAAGAACCAGACTCTATAATAATAATAATAATAATAATAATTATAATAATTATGAACAGTGTCTTACTTTACATTGTTGGTTAGATATAACATTGGCATTTAATAAAGTTATTACAGTTATTATGTGATAGATAGACAGACAGACAGACAGATAGATAGATAGATAGATAGATAGATAGATAGATAGATAGATAGATAGATAGATGGACAGACAGACAGACAGATAGATAGATAGATAGATAGATAGATAGACAGACAGACAGACAGACAGACAGACAGACAGATAGATAGATAGATAGATAGATAGATAGATAGATAGACAGACAGACAGACAGACAGACAGATAGACAGACAGACAGACAGACAGATAGATAGATAGATAGATAGATAGATAGATAGATAGATAGATGGACAGACAGACAGACAGACAGATAGATAGATAGATAGATAGATAGACAGACAGACAGATAGATAGATAGACAGACAGATAGATAGATAGACAGAGATAGATATGGAGATAGATAGATAGATAGACACATTTTAGGAAGTAGTAAATATTAGGGTGTCCTTTTTTCTTCATAAAATAAAGAAACAAACATAATATATGTTTATTTATTTATAATAAATAAAAGCAGTGTTCTTTCACCTCAGCTATTATATAAAATATGTGCATATATATATATCGTCCATATATAGATGTCCATGTGTTTACAATGTGTATACATTACTGCACATCACTGCTTATGTGTTTATTGCACATAAGCAAAAAATAAATGAGCACTAAATAAATAAATAAATCACATTGCTTCTCTATAATGCTGCTATTTCCATTCAGCACTAAGCAGTGAAGCTGCACCTCTCTCTCTCTCTCTCTCTCTCTCTCTCTCTCTCTCTCTCTCTCTCTCTCTCTCTCTCTCTCTCTCTCTCTCTCGTTTGCTGGTGTGTTTCTGCTCTCTGGTGGTCCCAGGGTAGTCCTGCACGCCTCCGCTCCGCGCATGCGCAGCTTGGACACGGGAGTCAGGCTGCGACCCAGACGACAGTGGGTGCAACACGGTTAGCCTCGTAGCTTCTGCCCGGCTGAACTAGCTCACAAACAGCAGCTTTTCTGTTAAGGGCTGAAACTTAGCTACCGAAGCTCAACTGAACATATCCGTCTGGCGGTGAAGGAACCGTGGCGTGGGCGACGTAAAGGCGTAGATTCACGCTGTTTGGGGTAAAGGCGACATTAGCAACTAAGCTAACTGTGCTAGCGCTAGCCAACCGTCCTGACTAGCTAATAACAACCTGTTTGAGTCCGGTAGTGACCGAGTGGTCAGGAGGGAGGGGGGGGGGGGGGGATGGCTATTGTCCACACTTACATCAGAAGTACTTAAGATGCTGAATAATAATAGATCTGACCAGCAGAGACCCTAAATATGAGGCGTGTGTTGATGCTGCTAGCACTGAACTACAGACCTGACGTCTAAGTTTGTAAACATTCATTTTTTAACGTAATAAATCCAGTTTTCTTAAAAGAAATTAGTCTCTAAAAAGACATTGACCCCTTAACCTCTCTTCTGTAGGCTCGATTTCTTCTACAGCTCCTTCAACGCTTTTCTATGTGTTGCCAAATAAGCCTAAAATCTGCAGGACTGTCCTGGAGCACAGTGCTGAATCATTCATACTAATGCAGTCATTCATTCATTCATTCATTCATTCATAGAAATGATGAATAATATCTCATGTTTTGTCATTAATTCATTAAATGAAGCTCCAGCTCAATTAAACCCAATGATTAGTTTATTTAAACCTTATTGAACCTTATGATCAGATCTATTGGTCATGTCCACAGTGCTACCCAATATCAATATAAATGAATATAACAGACGTGATTAAAAAAATGTAGAATATATAGAAATATGTAGATATAAGAATATTAAAAGTATGTGCAGAAACAAAAATATATGTAAGTATTCATTTTTTTAAGTTTTAATGTGTATATTCATTTACAGTGAAGAAGAGGTGAGGATGTGGTTAGATGTCGAGGCTGAAGTGTGCAGTCCAGTGTGGTGCAATAAGCAGGAGAATAAGAATAGTGATCAGCTAATGATCAGTAGTAATGGTAATATGAAGGTAGGATATGGGGTGACACTCGAACTGTCACCATTAATCAATTTTAAGGCTTTTCCATAAGGATTTCTGTGCTTCCCCAGTGATCTTTCTGCTGTGTTTAATAAAACAGACATTCACTAGTTTAAGAACGAAAATGCAGAGCTCTGTTAGATCTGATACTACATTCACTTTCACTTTCAGAAAATTGGCTCAGTCAGTGATTATTATTCTTATTATTCTTATTATTATTGCTGCCATTTAAAAAAACTTGTATCTGTAGAATGACGTCTTTGCAGGAGAACTTAACTTTCACTGATAAGACTGGAAGTCAACATAGAGAGATTTTCTTAATTTATTTATTTATTATTATTATTAAGTCATTTTGGAGCATTTCTATTGGTCTGCTCATAATTACGTTTTAATATTTATTCAAGAGCAGCTTCTGGATGCACATTATGGCCAAAACAACAACGACAGTGAGGTTATACTGGTATATATGGTTAGAGCGACGCAGTTAGAAGGACACTGATTTTGCTGATCTTCTCTGTGAACTCCAGACACTGTACAGACCTGGATTGATTCAGGTCCACCTGCAGCTGCTCACCTAATTTTTTTAATAAAGGACTGATTAGATAGTCTAGGTGTTGGATGAGTATTGTGGATGTATAGAGTTTTAGGGTTTTTAGGACATATAAATGCTCTCTTTCCAGATAAATAGCCAGATATTTTTCTTTTATTGCCCCAGATGCTTGGACTTCTCCAATACTGGATAATTGTGGGAGCCAAACCCATGTTCTTCTGTGAAAGGAACCCAAACATCATGGTTCATGGCTAATCGGATGGGATGACATTTTAGTAATCGTTAAGATTTTTGTATGGAGGTGATGGTTAATTATCCTGCTGTTTGTAGAGTCTAAATACATATGAGGTTAATTGGTTAAGTGATTCGGCTGAAACAACTACAGTGTAATCCAGTCCAATTGATTTACACTGCCCTAACCAGCTAACCCTGACTGAGCATAGCTGTAGATATTAGCAAAGCCTCCTAAATTCTCCAATTAAACACCTAAAAAGGCTAAAAGGGTGTTTAACTCGAAGCCTTGAGCATATAAAAGCCATTTAGACCAGTTTGGGGTGTTTGCTGAGTCCTCTCCTGCAATGGCAATGATGGTGTTGTGTCTATCTTTATATGAACAAATTGCTGCAGAATGTATGTGATGACAAAATGCTTCGCTGTTCATGACTGATGTTGTCCTTTGCTGTTTTGTGCTGCAGACAATGTTGGGGTATATCTGGCAGTACTTCTATTCATCCTTCCTTCGGTTCTGGCTCAAATGGTTCCTCCGACAAATCACAGGAAAATGTGAACTGCAGAGGATATGTGCTGGATACACACAAGGAGCTCTGAGGACGACACAGATAGGTAAACGTTTTACTTCATTTACTCTACTCGGTCTCATAAAGGAAGATTACATAGTCTAGTGAAATGACAGTGAATGTACAAAAAAAGAGCCTGGTATACTAGAAATCTAACCTAAAACAATGTCCTTTAAATCTGGATTTGTCTCTTCCAGAATTATAAGTACTGCCTTTTCACGCTAAACTGTATCACTCTGCTGACACGTTGAAAACATTTGAAAAGGTTGAGCTGAACCAAAGTCCTTATAAACAAGTCTGTTTACTTGCTGGCCATCTTTGCAGCGATGGCCTGCAGTAATTTCCAGACCAGGCTCCTGTATATATTATTGAGGATAGACCAAAATAGTCAAAACCGAAGGTCAGATCTCATGAGTAGTTTGTAGCTTTCGGCTCAATAATGCACAAAATAACAAATTTCGGCTTGTTCTGGCTACTTTGCTTGGGCAGATCTCTACGTCAAGGTGGGCTTTCCCCACTAGCACATAGACCCTTGTCCACTCGCGGCGTAACAGCAAGCGGATTGGCTCTTTTTGCTGAATGGCGGAACTTAATCCGCAAACAGGCGCCATGTTGAACGTTTCGAGAGCTCCCATTCATATTTTATTCGTAGTTTGCTCATCTCCTTGCTTATAACGTAACGTTTTGTGGATCTATCCGTACCACAAAAGTTGAGCCTCATAGTATCAGCAGTTATCTTGGACTGCATACAGGGCTCAACGGGTACCTTAACCAACCTCCACCTGGTCAGTCCTGGTGTTTAGGAATTGTTATCATTAGTAATTTTTCATTTTAATTCATCAGAGCAGTTCAATCTGAAGACGGAGTACAAATGTACAAATGATGTCTGACACCAACCTTTGCGTGTATTTTGGGAGTTGATACAGTATTGCACAGCATAACATCGCAAAACTTCAAAATCGATATTTTCTTACACCACTAGGATCTACTGTTTATGGTTCTGTTTCAGCCTCAGTGAGAATACCTTTTATTTGCCATCATGTGGTCCCTACATGATACATACTTATATGAAGAGATGTTGGTTGTCTTAACATACACTGTCTGTATTGTCTTCATTTCAGAGTACTCCCTAAAATCCTCAAAAACCAAGGTAAGAAACAGACACCTCTGGCTTTAAGGCTCACTGTGTAAACTTCACTTATCTCTGCTCGGTCTGACCACTGAGCATTATCACAGCATTGTCACACTTAAGTGCTGATTAGGAACACTTTAGGAGCACTGATTCTTTTTTTAGCTGTTCTGAGCCGTAAATGAGGTTACATGTTCTGCTTTATGTCCGGAACGTTCAGAACAGTTGTACTATCAGTTTACCTACACACAGTTTGTGTCTGTCTGTACACATTTAGAAAGTGCACATTTTTTCCTCTTTCTAATGGGAACATTTTCTCCTGCTTTCTGTTTTGCTTAGGTGTTGCAAGATGCTGTGAAGGTGAAGGAGGATGCTGTGGTGGACTGTGTGGCACAAATCATGAGACACAAGAATATCAATGAGCAGAAAGATCCCACGTGAGTAAAGCTACCAAAACCTTTATTCCGGGGGGGGGGCTGATTTACAAATTTGCCACAATGTCGTTGCCACAATCAGCCAGCTTAATGGCTCTTTTTGTTGAAGGGTGGGACTAAAGGGTGGTACTCTGTAAACAGACACCATGTTGAAATTATAAGAATTCTTATTTCAACCAGCCACGGCCTCCTCCTTTAAAATGTCTCTGCGAAGGCCACAATAGGCACACATGTGCTGTTTTGGATGGATGCAGCTCAATTACTGACTGTGGGTCTGTTGCTGCTGCTGCTTAAATAAAGAAATCTTAGCGGAAACACTGGGAACTAACAGCTTTCCAGATTCTACCATTCTACCATCCACCATTCTGCTTTTCTCCACTGTCAATTCTAGCTCTTGTTTACCGGAATTTTGGGACGCTTGATTTTATTAGTATGATTCTGTTTTTCTCCCATTTTGCACAGATTTAACTGAATCATGGAAAATATGTTTCTTCCGTCATTTATGATAAGCATAAAACGCTGTATTACAAATGTCTACATAGATATGTCTTAATAAAACCAGATAAAATTATTAAGAACTGAACTATTGAGTAAGAGCATTCTTATGAACTTGGTTTTATCTAAAGATTCTTATGGGAATCTTTTTTATGGTAGTTAAATGGTTCTTTTTTAATATTTCAGTTTAATTCTATATTGAAGTGGTCAGCTACGTAATGGGCATTTCATCTCCTAGGTTCAAGGTGACTCTTCAGCAGTGCCTGATGCAAATAAGTGGCTATAACACCCTGTTTAATGCAGTTGAAGATCTAAGAAAAGAGGTGTTTGACTCAGAAAATGAAGACCATGAGAAAATGCTTCTGAAGGTGAGCTCCGTTTGAAATACTCTTTAGCCCACATTCAGATCCATCACTGATAAGAAACTTGGGCAAACACACAACTGCTTAAGATGATTGTATTGAATCAGCTCCTGGATGCACTCTAAGCACAGACCTGATCAGTAAGAAAACCCACTGTGCCCTGCATGAGTGTTTTGAAGGGATTATTTGCACAGGCATCACGCATTGCCTTGGTGATTGGCTTGGTGATCAGGTCATGAAGTGAAGAGGGGCTGTGATGACCGTACTAAAAATAGCCCTAATAAACAAATATAGACTGTTAACATAGCCTTGTGTTGTTGTTTTTTTATAGTTGTGGGGCCTGCTGATGCCATCAGTAAAGCTGGAATCTCGAATCACTAAGCAGTGGGGGAACATTGGGTTTCAAGGTGATGACCCAAAGACTGACTTTAGGGGGATGGGCATGCTTGGTCTGGTAAACCTTGTGTAAGTTGTGTATTTTCTATTAAACCATATTTAACTTTCTTTATATTATATGAATATTTATATTATTTGTATTTTAAGATTATGTCTAATATTTATTAATTTTGTCTGTTATTTGTCAATATAGTTTACTTTAATAAAACAATAAATTAAAGAAATAAACATCAGAAAATTATAATTAAATTCACTGAATTGTTTTGTCTTGTTGGAAAAGTTTTTTCAGTGAGAACTACACTAATGCAGCACGACAGGTTCTGTCCCACGCAAACCATCCTAAGCTGGGGTAAGCAACTTAGCCACGTATACTGTTTGTATACACGCCTACACCCTAAAAAGCCCTAGAACCCTAAACATTCCTAATACATCAATGAAAACACTGTATGGTGGAATAACTGTTTGTGTGCTTGCCAATGCAGGTACTCTTATGCCATAGTGGGCATTAATCTGACAGAGATGGCCTACAGTTTGCTGAGGAGTGGGGCTTTGAAGGCTCATTTCTACAACTCTGTGTCAGGAAAACCTGAAATGCACGACTTCCACCAGCTTTACTGTGAGTCAACTCTTTAGTCCTCAACTCTTACTAACCCTCCGACTCTACTTCTGCACTGTCATACGGCAACTGTACAACCCAACTGCTGGCACAGTCACTCAGTTTACTAGAAATTATTGATACAGGCCAGTCCCTGAGATGTCTTTACAATTTGTTTACCTTTGAGTGTGTTGCTCAACCTGGGTAATGTACTTTAGAGCTGCCTTCACAAAGGTACTTTTACTTGGGAGTTCGATTATAATTTGGGATGATCCACTTCCAATACTTGGATCAGGGTTCGTACCAGTCCTAGAAAACCTGGAAAGTCATGGAACATAAACATGCTAAAATCCAATACTGAATAGTCTTTGACAAATAACAAAATTGAAAAAATATAATTTTATATAAAAATATAATAAATAATACACAGACTTTCATAGTAGCTTAATTTTTCACATAACTAGTCGCTGCCCGTATCTCATATGACCATGCACATTTTTGGCCGTGGTATCTTGAACCTGCTACTTTACGGTACTTTAAAAGTCATGGAAAGTCCTTGAATTTGAAATTGGTTAAAGTGTATGAACCCTGATGGACACTTCCAATAGAGTTGCTGTGCCATCTGGCTTCCTCTAGGCTCCATTGATGGACATGATCCTTAGCTGCTGCAAACTTTTTTTTAGAAAACTGCCCTAGACATTATTTCAGTGAGCAAAACAACAGCTAGCCCTTGTGCCGCTTCAACAGTGGACTTTAAGTCATATTAGTTGTAAGGTTGGGGCCTATATGGCTTACATTGATGAGCCTTAGGTGCCCATGACCCTGCTGTTGGCCCACCGGTTGTCTTTTCATACTGCATACCGGGAACACCCCACGAGACCTGCCTGATGTTTTGGTGGATATGTTCTGACCCAGTTGTCTAGCCATCACAGTTAATAGATGCCCTGAAGATGAAGATAATAAGTGTTTTTTACTTGGTAGTGCTAATGCTATGGTTGATCAATGTAAATTTACTGAATATACATGACAATTGCAATTAAATACATTTGGGTTTACATGTCAGCACAAACTGATTCTTGAGAGTGTGTGAAGCAACTCCAGCCTTAGACGAGTCTTTATTTACCATTGAAGTGATATTAAAGTGTTCAATTTAATTAGGAGATTTTTAGCCAGAAGACATGCTGCTTTTAGCCATTTCATTATTTACACTGAAAATAGAGATTAATTAATATTCATATTCTGAGAGGAATGAATATTCTAAAATGACCAATCCAAATCTCTGTGGGCTTCTTTTAGGTTACCTGGCGTACGAGTTTGATAAATTCTGGGTGGACGAGGAGCCCGAGAGCATCATGGAGTTCAACATCTACAGAGAGAAGTTCCATGACAAGGTCAAGGGGTACCTTTTGGAGTCAGATGTCAATCTTATCTTGAAGGTGGATGCTAAAAACTGACCAGAATTCCAAAGGACCCCAAATAACCCCCCAAAAAGTTTTTGTTGTGACTGAAAAAATGAAAAAAATGACTGAAATAATACCTTTTTTAAAGGAAATTTCTCTCCCATGCTTCCTATTTTTAAACAAACTAACTGAAATTTTATGAAACCACAGAGCCTCAGTGATCATTCCTGAACACTATTCTTAGAATTCTATAGAAGTAATAGGTTGTGTGGTCAAGACTTTGACCTGCACACTCCTGTTACTAATGGAAATTTTAAGACGTGAAACTAGTATATAAACCAAGCTGGTAGCTTGACTGGAAGTCACTCCATGCTTGAAATTTAGGTTGCATGTGTTTTTGATTCCTGTCGGTTTACTTTTGTGTTCATCTCAGGAATTTGATATTTGTGTCCACAGAGATCAAGGTTTGGGTTATTTTCCTCCTTTTCTTGAGCTAAATTGTCTTGCGCATAAAGACAATTCTACCCTTTTGCATGTTTTAATGCTTTTGATTGCTACTAAATTTCACCCCTATTGTAAATACACTTAAAGAAATGTACTTTAAGTGGCCTATCAACTTGTGGCATAAATGATTAATGTGTAGTCAGTGACATGAGCAGTGAAAATACTGTGTGGTACTAGTATTCCTGTTGAGATTTAACAAACAGCAAAGAACATGAATATACTATTTTTCCTGCAGTGGGATTTATGTATCTTTGTTGTGTTATTTATACAGTTTCACAGGGTCATTTTGTAGTTCCAGTCCCATTCATTACTTTGGATTTGTACAGTTGGATAAATGGCAAATGCTAATAAATTGCACCCGTGCTTTTTCACGAGTTCATGTGGGTTTTCACAGGCTTATTTAATCTTTATGTGACTCTTAGGATCGGAGCTTAAGATCAAATGTAGAAGGGCACATGGCAAGGACAACTGAATTGATCACTTTTTGACATAAGTTTGTAGTTTGTAAAGAGTTGTGAAGAGTTTTTAAAGAAGATGCAAAATCCCTTCCCATGCAGCCTATAGTAGTTTAGCTCCACCTATTCACTCTGAAGGTATAAGGAGTGTTTTTTTGTTGTTGTTTTTTTTTTAGCTTTTTTTAACAATTAGTAACCATACAAAAAGTTGTAGAATCATATAATATGCATATATTTATTATACCATTCTCCAACCTTTCTGCATCTCTTACAACTGTATATACTATAAAAATAATACATCAATTAACAATTGTGATATATTTGTGTGTGTGTGTGTGTGTATATATATATATATATATATAATTTATTTATAATAATTGTTAATTGATTAATGTAAAAAATAAATAAATAAATAACATTTAGTTAACCTTAATTATAATACAGAGCACAGATTTAAGAGAGATGTACAGACTGACCTCACAGAAAACACCACAAACTGAAAGTTTTACTTAAATATATGTTTATTTTAGAAATGGACCTTGTAATGTACTGTAGGTGTCCTTGCACATTGCTCCTGTATGTTTACAACACTCGAGCAGTCACTCTGTCACAGTACAGCTTCATACAGTGGATAGGGAGATTCAGGGAGAAAAAAAGTAAATAAAGTAAAGTATATAAAAACATAGTTTTTACCCTAGATAAGGAGTCCCTTTTTAAACAAAGGATTAATACGTAAATGGTAACACTTAATTTTGATGAGCCACAGCTTACAGCTCACACTGTTTTAATAGACTAAGCTAAAATATCTGTTTAAAGAAAATCTCGGCCCTAACGTACATCATAAATCTAAGCATAACTCCGTTAGACATGTTAGCAGATTGGGAATTTTATACTGTAGGGGTTGTGGAGAACCATCAAAATAAAGTGTGACCAAGTTAATTAGTTTTAATAATTATAAAAACAATATGGTAGCTTATAGCGTATATTCTATGATAATTTAAATGCATCATAGATGGAAGGCCAAAGTGCAGAAAGTGGCTTTTACCCGTCTACCAGCTACAGCCGACAGCAAACACTGTTTCCAAAATTCACTACTGGACTCCTGATTCAGAAAGCTCTGAAAGAACCGATCATGCTAACCATGCCTTTATAGCATGAACTGTAGTCGCGTTGTAGCCAACTCTGCATCACAATGCTACATAATCTAGAGCCCAGGTTGTGTGTTCCTTCAGCGTCAAACATTAATAAATTAAAATTTCGACCACCTGATTTTTCCACCATCACTTTCCTCTCAAAATGACCACTATCTCTGGCCGAGTCCATGGATTCAAAAGGGGGGCAGAATTACAGTTCTTTCTTCTACATGGTGGCTTCCATCTTTTTTCTGGAGACCATCATGGCTCTCTTCAGCTGCTCGAATGACACAAACATGACGACGTTCCAGGAGCCCAGTCTGAGGAAGGACGGTACAAACCTAGAAAGAGAGACAGACAGGTCAGACCTTCAGAGTCACTACACTAAACCGAACTTCTAGTTGGGGTCGTGCTATGAGCGCATCTAGGCAGTATACCGCTGTATTTGTAAATGTCTTTAAATGGTAGAAGTGAGATATCTCCAATCAAAAGGATTGGTTTGGAATTGACACTCTTGACGCTATAAGAAATGAGGAGATCTTTGACTGGTCTAATATGACTTTTATTCAGCTGAGACGTGATCTCAGTTTCACCAATAAGTGATTAAGCAGCCTGTGAGACATTACTTTGATCAGAGGGAGGAAACCCAAGGGTGTTTTTTCTCACTCTTAGGAATCTCACATTGGTCTCATACAGGATATTTCTTACTTCTGGGATGATAAACAGTGAAACATGCCAAAAATGGAGATGCAAGGTTAGAAATATGTGCTGTATATATTATTAGTGCTGCTCAAATACATTTTTAATGCTTTAGTAAAAAAGCTTGCCATGGTTGGGAACCTGAGTGTTTCAGTCTGTTCACTATTCATGGCTTTTACTACGCTAATTTTGCTAAAAACTCATTCACACTCATGAGACATTTATCGCTAAGAATTCGTACAACAGTACTACATGACTGACACATTACGTAGTGCACTATTTCTGTGAAAGCAAGCATTTCACAACACATCAGGTGACTTCCAGTACTCTGCTACATTAGCTTTACAGTTGCCAGACAAAACTAACAGGCTAAACGTCACCAAAAAACAGACCTTTTTTGGCCAATCAAATTTGCTTGAGTAAAGGGACAATAGTCTAAATTTAAGGTTCCTGTATGAGACCAATGTGAGATTCCTAAGAGTGAGAAAAAAACACCCTTGGGTTTCCTCCCTCTGATCAAAATAATGTCTCACAGGTGGCTTAATCACTTATTGGTGAAACGGAGATCACGTCAGTCTCAGCTGAATCAAATTCATATAAGACCAGTCAAAGATCTCCTCATTTCTTATAGCGTCAAGAGTGTAAATTCCAAACCATATTTTGATTGGAGATTCCCTTTTTTTAAATAGTCTAAATGTAATGTTTCATGTTTAAACTCCTTTAAGGGTGTAAACTACAGGTCCTGACATTGTGTGTATTGTGATTCAGTGTCTTATATGTTTTGCTTTGGACTCAAATGTTTTTTTTACCCTTTGTAGAAAGCAGTAGGCCCTTCTTTAGTCATCATGGTCCAGGCACAGTTGATGGCGCTCTTGTACTGGCCAGGAGGAGAGTTCATGTAGCGCGTCTTCACCACGTCCACAGGAGAGGCTATCACTGTGGTGATGAAGCCGGCGCCGAACGCAGAGACGAAATGGCATGGCAGGTTATCTGAGGAACAGCAGTGAATAGGAAGGCGTGAGGTCGCTGTGAGTGTCTGCAGTCTGACAGACAGGCTCGTGCAACACGTTTCTGTGCCCTTTTGTATAGACCCGTAAAAACAATTAGAACAGCCAGAGTCGGATTTCCACATGTCGTCTTGCAGCCCCTAACAGGTTGAGCAATAGTGTGATCAGAACCTGATTACAGAGGTTACTCTGTCAGCTGTTTCCCAGTTTCCTCACACCTTTGCCCCTGTAGTCAGCAAAGCCTGGCGCACACACACACACACACTCAGGAGAAGAGTGCTGAGTAATTGTACCTTTGATCACAAAACTCCAGTTCTTAGAAAACATACCTTCTGCTCCAGCAGCTTGTCAGAGCAACGTTACAGTGCTTCCTCCTGAGATCATTCACAGCCCTGTATTCAGTCCTTTTTAGTGGGGATTTACAATTATTAACTGATGTTATTATTAACTATTATTATCTGCTAAAATTGTTAAAGAAATAAATTTCCAATAATGTTAAGAGTTACAGGTATGATCAATGTTCGAGTTAGTACCAAAGGTTAGGGTTAGGACCAAAGTTAGGGTTACATTTAGGACCATGTTTAGGGTCACAATTATGACCAAGGTTGAATTTAGGGTTAGGACCAAGGTTGAATTTAGGGTTAGGACCAAAGTTATGGTTTTGGTTATGGCCAAGGTTAGGTTTAGGGTTAGAACCAAGGTAAAAAGCAAAGTAAGGGTTATGATTATGACTAAGGTTAGGTTTAGGACCAAAGGTAAAGTTTAGGGTTAGGACCAATGTTAGGGTTATGGTTATGACTTGGGTTAGTTTTAGGGTTAGGATCAAGGTTAGAGTTACATTTAGGATCAAAGTTAGGGTTACAGTAATAACCAAGGTTAGGTTTAGGGTTAGGACCAAAGTTAGGGTTACGGTAATAACCAAGGTTAGGTTTAGGGTTAGGACAAAGGTTAGGGTTATAATTATGACTAAGGTTAGTTTTAGGGTTATGATTATAACTAAGGTTAGTTTTAGGGTTAGGATCAAGGTTATGTTTAGGATCAAAGTTAGGGTTACAGTAATAACCAAGGTTAGGTTTAGGGTTAAGACCAAGGTTAAGGTTAGGAATAAAGTTAGGGTTACGGTTATGACCAAGGTTACTGCAGAAAATCCTTTTTGGCACTGTAATAATGTAACTACATCTTACTGTAGACCAGTGGATGAAGCAAAGTTAGAAAAATAATGACTATTTGAATTGAAATAGTAATATAAATATTTTTATTTAAGTCAATGTTCTACCTTGTAAATGCTTTAAAATACTCTAGAAGACAATGTTTCTTTATACTGATCCCCCTTAAATGTCTGGACTTCAACCTGATCATTCTATCACACAGTCACTCTATTATAATCTACAGTATTGTTACAGCACCAGTTACAAAGCTTTGGTTGTATTCTGCACACAGGGGCATGTCTGCTGTCATTAATACTCTGTTATCAGGAGGCAATAAAAGACAGTAATTCTGGCCTGTGCTCTGTATTGGAAAAATCCTGAGTTAACACTTCTTATCAGCGGTCAGACCTCTACAGTGGGGGTGTGTGTGTGGGCTTGACCAATCAGCGTTAGAGTTAAGCTGATTCCATTGCTGGATTTTGCCCCATTAAACTGGTCTAGACTGGAATTCATCCTTTGTGCTGTCTTTGTTGGTGCTAATCCAAGATCAAGTGAGCTTTAAACACTTGCTAAAAATGCTAGTGTTGCTAATGGTCCCTGATTGGTCCCCACTGCTTGCTTTTGATGTTATCCATGAAAAATTCTCACAAACCTGACAACAGCTTATGCCTGAGAATGGCTTCTTTGATGAGGTCGTATGAGACCAACTCTGTGCAGTTGACGAGGGCATTCCTTGTGATGTTGGGTAGCGTTCCTGAAAGACAGTTCATTTAAGTTACACTTGGATAGAAAATGAGCTAAAACACACTGTAACAGCAGCTGTTTCATGCAATATTTCCAATCATATAAATGGGATCAGAAAGACGCATCCTAAAGGTCCTTTGGTTCTACAGAACCACAGGTAACATACCTTTCCACAGCCCCCGGAGACCCTCCTGGTGGAAGATCTGTCTGTACGCCTGCATGGTGCCATTGTAGCGCCGGGCCACTCCCTGCAGGTTCATCTGGGCCTGGAAGCGCACCTTCACTACGTCTGTGGGCTGCGCCATGGAAACAGCCATGGCCCCCGTGGTGCACCCAGCCAGGATCCGGATACCTACATTAGGGTCTGAAGAAAAGAAATAGATGTGTACAGAAATGTGGCTCAGAAATATGAATGTTTAATTAACTATATGTGTATATGTTTTAAAGCATGCTCCTTATCATAATTACTGATACACTGGTACACTGATATGTCGAGGGGTAATAGTAATAATATTTAATATTCATCCAATTAAAAAAGAAATAATCGAACATAATTAAATTTATTAAATCATATTTTAGAAGCTAATGATGGTAAATATAATCAAATTGTTATCGTGTCAGAAATAAACATTCTTCATTGGGACTCTGGGAATAGAAAATCTGTACAAAGATATGTACATCATCCCTGTCACACAAAAACCTTGTACCTCCAAAATAACTTTACAGGTGAACGAAACATACTTTTACAGTCTTTTAGTGGAAGCCAATGTAAACATATTTTTACAAATTCAATTTGGTAAATTTTGGTTCATTTATCATGAATTTGTGATACAATGTAAAGAACAACTGCCAGATTCACATTATGTCAAAAATGGAGATGCAAGGTTGTTGCATGGCAGCAGCAATATTGACATAGTTCTTAAATTTCTGCACGTTTTTGTGTTTTTCAGCACTAACACACCTGACCCGGCACAGGAGGACTTGGTGTTAATTTCCTAATGACCAAACTCACAAAAATGTAGAGAGTGATGTCCTAAGAACTGACTTTGGGACCCCTTTGGTAAATACCTGAATAAACGGTCTAGTACTGTAGAAGAAATCTTAGGCAAGCTGTTTGAACCATTTATCTGGACAATAAGTGTGTTTTTGCCTTTAGAAATAATGAACGAATATTAAGGCAGTAAAATATCAAGAATTAATCGTTTGTCTTTTAGTTCCAGATTTCTCCAGAACCCCTTGGCAGAAGTCTGTTCAGTCCCACCAGCACATTCAGTCTAACTAATTAAAGCACTAATTAGGCAAACCAGATACTGGTTGATACTGTAGCTACAAATAGCACTGGGCTTCTTCAAGGAGAGATTTAGAAATGGTTAAACGATTACATTGATACATAAAATTATTGAATTATTTTTTTTTATATTAAATGTATTTATTCTAATATTAGTGCTTTATTTGCAAATTAGTTTTCTGAGGTGTCTGAAGCCCTGTCTGGATATGGTTTACATGAGGGGGTGGGGTACGGTAATTATTACCAGTACCAGTACCAGTACCAGAGTTTCTTAGTGATTTTAGTCCCATGGATGAGAGCGTCCACAGAGCGTTCCCTGTCGTCCAAACCCGGTAAAACTAACCCTAGTTTAGGATTTTCTTTACTTTCCCAACAAGCAAAGGACAGCAAAAGGAAAGATCTGTGGCTTTAAGCCAGCCAGGGATGAAAAAATTGAACTATGGGACCCGGATGGTTAATACGTGGACATCTGTGGTAAACACTTAATCGTGGGTCAGTTAGCTAATGACACTAAAGTCAACGGTTATAATTGTTATAATGAATGTTGATGCTGCACTGAACCAGCAATAACCAGCTGGAACACAGTGAAAAATCCAAGGAAATCCCAGTTTAGTGCTAGCTAAGAGCTAGTTCGCCAGCACTGGCTGCAGCCCACTGGATTTCCTCCTGATTTGTCGAAACATAGGTGCCAAAAACTATAGGCAATCGATTCATCATTGATTAAAGGAATCAATACATGTAATTGTTCAGTACAACATACTGGGTAGGGTCATGGCATGATTGTTCGTCTGGCCGGCCGTAGGGTTCGGACTCCTAATACCTATAAATCAGCAGGGATGCTTATTATATTCAACTAAATCTGCAAGATCTGGAAATTTGCATTTACCTCCAGTTAAATTAGAGCGGCTATCAAATGCAGAAGACCAACCAAGATACTCCTGAGAGGCGCGACACTGCTTGTAGCTTTAGGCAAGTCATTATGTAGCGTTGCCTATAGCCTACATACGTGTTATAAACATGTAGCTGATCAGCATGTAAATGAAGTAGCCACTCCCATCTCAGTTATTTATGCTGAGATTTCTTATCCCGTGTGAATGAGTCATAAATTTCACAGACGTCCTGTAGTAAGTACTCCACCTCCAAACTGCACAGTTTGTACGGTACTGTCTATGTGACCGTATGCAGTACCGTACAACCCCGAAGGCCTCAGCACTCTGTCAGCACTTACTGTCTTTTCCTCCTGTGTAGAAGCTCTTAACGTTGTCGTAGAGGCCGATTCGTATGGAGGCGAAGGCCATCTGTCTCTGCAGGCCAGCCACCAGGCCATTATAGAGCGAGCGTGGCCCCTCTGTCCGCACCATGGTGCTGATGGTCCCAAACACACCCCGGTAGCGGATGCCCTTGGCAGCCTCCACCGCCTTCTCCCCCTGGATCTAAACACAACGCAGAAACACACACAGATCAGAGCGGGCCTGGTGGAGACTGCACATACACAGTCTCACCTAACTTACAGCCTGTACCCACTGCTGACACAAATGTGCAAATGCACACACACACACAGCTTGTCTAGTCCCTGTAGAGAAGTATTGCCAATAGAATAGGACTCTCTGGAGCAGATAAACATAAATCTATTGCCTCTGTGCCTGGAGGGCTGGAGGAGTTAAAGCCCCCCAGCATTGAGCTGTGGAGCAGTGGATCTGTGTTCTCAGGAATGATGGTGGTTGCTGCTCCATTTAGTACTTTTGGTATGTGTTGGGGGGTTGGGGGTTCCAATCGCTAGTAGAAAGCCTGCTTACACTCTTTTTAATACCTCTGATTTCAGGAGAAACCATAAATATGCAGGTGTCCCAATACTTTTGTCCATATAATTTTGTGAGTATCATCTTAAGAGGCTGGGCAGTGTGGAGTTTGGGAGAAAGCATGTTTAGATCTCGGGGAAGTTCTCAGGAGATGTAAAGAGTCTCAGTGGAATTAATGGAACTAGGTAAAGGCAGAGGTGGACTGCAGAGACGTGTGTGTACCTGTAGCCGGACTTTGGCGGTGTCCAGAGGGAAGGTGACCAGGTCGGCGATGCAGGCAGCCGTTCCTGCACTCAGCACTTTCACTCCCAGAGGAGGAGGAACTTCAGACGGCTTCAGGCCCACCATGATTGCACCTACACACACAGACACACACACATACACAGGACTTAATAACTACTGCATACTTACACACAAAACAGCTCTGTGCACTGTGCACAGATACACATACAGAGCGATGAGCTCCAGACCCCTGCACTCTCACAGCTGTCCCCTCTGACATGGGTTAGAAACTACTGCATTCTCATACTCACAGATGTTGAGGAGGTTATAACTGTTAACCAGTAAGAACCCGTCTTAGTCCATATATGTCATATTTCTCATTATGACACTTTTGTAGGAATATTATGCAATTATTCAAGTTGTTTTTTTTAAGATTCTTACTCCTTTTTTATGGATTTTTATGTAAAGAGTTTTTTTTACAGGACTCAAAGAAGCTCAGCAGTCTAATATGCTGCCACTATAGCCCAGGGGTCATGAGTTCGGATCCCAAGCCATGTCGCTTTGCCATCAGCAGTCGACTGAGACTGCGAGATTGGTGCAGTGGAGCTGAGTTCAGTGGCAGTTCGAAAACAGCCAGTATCGAGACGTTTAAGTCCTTACCCTTCTGGTGTTGGGAGCATTGCTCGTGCTAAGGGGAGCTACGGATGGGAGGGTTATATTTATTTTTATTTATTTATTTATTTATTTATTTTTTTCTTCAGTTTAAGAGTTTTGTACTGGAAGCAAGTGGTTCTATATCCAACCATACAACTGAAATCACTAAATCACAGGATGCCTAAATGGTTATTTGCCTAGTTAAGAGTTCTTCACACTGATGAAAAAGAAGGTTTTATACAGAACCTTTTAAAAGAGTTCCACTATAGCTATAGTACTATACCGTTTTGGCCTAGAATGTCGTTTTCATGAGAGTTTAGCTTGGTTTGAAGCATAATTGCAGATCATTTGACTTGAAATAAGCATAGATTTTGTCCATTAAAATAAGACAAGAACACCACATAAACATTACTTACAAATACAGTACGTATAGATGTCTAGAAGGTCTAACGGTCTTTTCTTCTTACATCATTCTCAATCTTTGCCATTTTTCACTTTTTTGGCATAATATAAAGAACGGTTGTTCTTTTAACCATGAATTTGTCAGTATTTTATGATGAATGGACCAATAGAAATGATCCAAAATGACTTACAGTGATGTCCACTATAAAAAAAAGTGGTTCTTCTGTGGCATCATGCATGTACTAAGGATTTTTAGTAGATCGACTGCTCCTGCAAAACAGTCTAAGACTAAGCTCAATCCATGTCTGAAAAACTGAGCCATAGTTTGTTATGTTGATCTGGAGAAAGTGGAGAAAATGACTTACTTTTTTCCAGTGGAGAAATAATCCCTTTGGATGAAGGTGGTTAAATGGTCAGCCTGAGCTGTCTGGAATCAGTCCTGATCAAGAGAGATGCTTTCTGTCTCTCTTTATTTATATATGATTTTGCAGACACAGAGAGGCGTTTCTTTGCGACCACAGTCGAACTCAAAGTCCACCCACAAACACACAGTCAATGTCCACTTCACCGCCCGCTCAGATAAACAAACATATCAACAGATAAAATAATCTTTCTGCAGACTGTAAGACCTTACGTTACGTACTGTGAGTCTTCAGCTTTTCAGCATACGAATCTAACGGACCAGAAGATCAGTGCACTCTGAAGAACAGTGCTCTACTTCACTGAAGTGTCGACTGTAAAGGAAAAACAGATTTTTGTTAAAACATAACTTTTCACTGCGTGTTAGACAGGCAATAGACTTTGAGTTCACGTCCTACCAAACTGCCCCTTAGAGCACTTTCCACTGTCAGATCCACAGATCCTGCGAGAATCCAGACGTGTTATGATACAGTTCATTTCTGTCCTGTGTGTGCAGGTGTAGGATCTGGTTCCAAGGGACCAATTCTAAGGTATATGGACTGGTACAGGGTCTGGGGAGCAGGTTTGTGGATTGGTGCAGGGTATAAGGAACAGACTCTAAGGGAGAATGATTGGTGCAGGTCTGGGGAACCGAGTCTAACGTATTTAGAAGGTATATGGATTGGTGCAGGGTCTAATGAACCAGCTCTAAGGTACATGGATTGGTGCAGGTCTGGGGAACAGACTCTAAGGGACATTGACTAGTGCAGGGTCTGGGAAGCTGGTTTGTGGATTGGTGCTGGGTATAAGGAACAGACTCTAAAGTATATGGATTGGTGCAAGCTCTGGGGAACAGACTCTAAGGGACAATGATTGGTGCAGGTCTGGGGAACCGAGTCTAACATATATAGAAGGTATATGGATTGGTGCAGGGTCTAGAGAACCAGCTATAAGGGACATTGATTGGTGCAGGTCTGGGGAACCAAGTCTAATGTATATAGAAGGTATATGAATGGGTGCAGGGTCTAGAGAACCAGCTATAAGGTATATGGATTGGTGCAGGTCTAGAAACAGACTCTAAGGGACATTGATTGGTGCAGGTCTGGGGAACAGACTCTAAGGGACATTGATTGGTGCAGGTCTAGGGAACAGACTCTAAGGGACATTGATTGGTGCAGGTCTAGGTAACAGACTCTAAGGGACATTGATTGGTGCAGGTCTAGGGAACAGACTCTAAGGGACATTGATTGGTGCAGGTCTAGGTAACAGACTCTAAGGGACATTGATTGGTGCAGGTCTAGGTAACAGACTCTAAGGGACATTGATTGGTGCAGGTCTGGAGAAAAGACTCTAAGGGACATTGATTGGTGCAGGTCTAGGGAACAGACTCTAAGGGACATTGATTGGTGCAGGTCTGGGGAACAGACTCTAAGGGACATTGAGTGGTGCAAGTCTGGGAAACAGACTAAGGTATATGGATTGGTGCAGGGTCTGGGGAACAGACTCTAAGGGACATTGGTGCAGGTCTGGGGAACAGACTCTAAGGGACATTGGTGCAGGTCTGGGGAACAGACTCTAAGGGACATTGGTGCAGGTCTGGGGAACAGACTCTAAGGGACATTGATTGGTGCAGGTCTGGGGAACAGACTGTAAGGTATATAGATTGGTGCAGGGTCTAGAGAAACAGCTCTAAGGTATATTGAAATGTGTAGGGTTTGAGGAACAGACTTTAAGGTATTTGGGTTGGTGCAGGACCTGGGAAACAGGTATGAGGATTGGTGCAGGGTTTGTGGATCAGACTCTGAGGTTTAAAGAAGGTGTATAGATTAGTGGAGGGTCTAGAGAACCACTCTGAAGTACGTATGTGTATTGGTGTAGAGAACTGGCTCTAGAAAACATAAATTGGTGTAAAGTCTGTGGAAACAACTCTAAGGCACATTCTGTGTCTCGTAAAACTAGTTTACCAAAACCTGGAACATTTGTGTTTTCTGTGTATTTGTGTAAAAAAAAAACAAATCAAATAATGCGTCGCAAATATCCTGAAGAACCGAACTGAATCAGATCCAACCGGATCGCTCTCTAGCCAGATACCTAAAACGCTTAGTCTTGAGGCTGTGCAAAGGTCAGGTTTTCTAGTCTTTCATCACATATCTCCTGCATATTCTTTAACTAAATGGGCCGTCACTGCTGACTGTTAATAACTTCCACTTTATGACTCAGTTTAACCTGCGTCAGGGAGACAAGCTCCAATAGTTCAATGTGAGGGCATAGACATCAGGACAGGGGCTCGACCCACATCTCAGCCAATCACAGCCCAGCTTTCAGGACAGGCACTCTGGGGCTGGGAACTGCGATTGGATGCCTTTGTGAACCATGTTTATGATATGTTATGAGTGCGTATTCACCTCTTAGGCATGTGAAAATGCCATAAGTGTTGTATTGAGGGGTGGGTTGGTGATGTCGCTGCTTTATCCTATTGAACACTTTTTTAATTCCACAGCCTATGGTTTGTTATTTTGTGATTATATGGAAAAATTTGGATTATAGTTATGAGTGAGGAATCTTTCAATTAAATCATTTTAAATCATTAAATCATATTCAACATTTTTCTTTTATTTAATGTTTGAATCTGAAGTATGTGTGGTTTGTGTGGTTTTATGTACAAAACAGTCCTGATTAATTCTTATGTGACCCTTATAACGTATGCAAATGAGCTGTGTTTTTATTTGTTGTATTGCGTCCCACTCCAAAAAGTTGCCCTGGATACAACACTTCTTATAACTTGATTTACAGTATGTACACTACATTGACAAAAGTATTGGGACACCTGCTCATTCATTATTTCTTCTAAAACCAAAGGTATTAAAAAGTTTATCCTGCTTTTGTTTGAGTGATTGTCTCTACTGCTCAGGGACGAATGTTTTCTGCTAGACTTTGGAGGAGCATTGCTGTGAGAATTTGATTGCATTCAGCGACACGAGAATTAGTGAACTCAGGATGCTGGTGGATCACCACCCCACCTCATCCCTAACTCCCCAACTCATCCCAAAAGACTAGTGGTTAACTGTGTTGTCTGGAATGATGGTTGGTGCTCCATCCAATACATTTGGGATAAGTTGTGGATTAGGGGATGAGGTGGGATGATGATCATCCAACATCCTGACCTCACTAATGCTCTCACAGCAATGCATTAAAACATTAGAAAGCCTTTTTCCCTGGACAGTAGAGACAATTATTCCAACCAAAGCAGAATAAACTGTTTTTAATAACCATATGAGCAAGTGTCCCAATACTTTTGTCAATATACTGTATCTTTTGTAGACGGTAACTGTTTAGAAACCTGTAGTTTGTAGCACCCCCTTGCTGATGCACAGTGTTGAGTCAGTGTTATCTGTTGATGGACAGTTTGTATTAGTAAATGTCCAGCCCTTCATCAATGGTCAGTTTTTGGCCACAGAGTCACTCTCGCTGGTACTTCTGGATGGTGGACCCACTCTCAACCTAGCATTGACTCATACCAGCACCACACACTACAGTACAGTCAGTGTCACTCGGGTGCTGAAAACGGTCCACTTCTCACATAATATCTGGTCAACAGTGGTCAACCTGTAGTCAGAATCTGATCAATGACAGATGACGTAGAGGGAGGCTGATGGCCTGTGTAGCAACAGATAGGCTGCAGTCTTTAACTGTACACCTATACCGTGACCCATAAGGTAGGTGGAGCTCATAAAGTGGCCAATGGGTGGAAGTACAAGAGAGGTGTTTCTAATTAAGTGGACGGTCAGCGTATCTCTGCATGTAGGTAAACCTGTAGTAAACAGGTTGATCTCCGTCAGCTTGGACGGAGAGCATGGAGTGACGCTGTGGCTGAAGTTCACACAGGGACAGATAAGAGTCTTGCTTCACTGCATGTTTTGTACAATATGGTGATCTTACGTAAGTGGCTTCACTGTAGAGACACCAGTTTCAGCCGGAAACCCCCAGTAACTGCAGTGTACTGCTGTGAAGCTTGCTATTATGTCCTTTAGCTATAAATGTGCTCATACATTCAGAATGGACGTACATTTATCAGCGATGTCTACTTATAATATGGCTTCAGTGTTTAGGGTTAACATATTCGGCTCCGTACAGAACTGTATCATTATTGTACAGTATCTGACTGTAAAATGCTATGTCCTGTTGGTAATTTACAGTAAACGGGAGATGCACTGATAGAAAAGTCAAGATCTGGATTAAAATTACAAATTTAAACAGCAGGAAAATCACTGTGCACACATTCACTCGCCAGTTTACTAGAAACCTGTAGTTTGTAGCGCCACCTTGATGGTGTACAGTTGTATTTGTAAACTTCCAGCCCTTCATCAATGGTCAGTTTTTTGGCCATAGAGTCACTCTTGCAGGTATTTTTGGATGGTGGACTCACTCTCTCCACCAAGCAGTGCCATTGTTAAGAAGCCCCAGCAACACTCGTACAAACACCACACACTACACTACAGTCAGTGTCACTCGGGTGATGAGAACGGTCCACTTCCCACATAATATCTGGTCAAAATCTAATCAATGACAGATGATGTAGAGGGAGGCTACATTACGGTCACCTGCTACCCTTTGAAAGATTCCACTGAAGATGAAGATAATAGGGCTTTTCACTTCACGTCAGCTGTGATTATGTTATGGCTGATCAACTTTAATGCCATTTTAAAGATAATGTCTGATAAAACAGCAGGAAAATTACAGCAGGTTCAAAATCACTTGCCTAACACATTCAGGGATGTGTGATGAACGCACGCTTTTGTGGTCGACTTTGTTTTTGGAAGTCCATTCATGGTCAGATTGAACCCCAGAACAAATGCAGAAGCCCCACAGCTGGCCTCACGCCACTACCAACACAAGGACACAGTGTCACTTTCAGCCTGTGGGTCAATGCTCTAACTAAGATACGTTTTGGAAGCGAGTGCTGTGGCCTGATGAAGCCAAAATAGAACCCTTTGGCCACAAACAGCATATGGTATGTTTGGAGAAATAGGAGCTGAATTTCATGAAAAGAACAGCATGCCAGCTGTGAAGCATGGGGGTGGATGTATTGTGCCTTAGGGTTGTGTTGAAGCCAGTGGCACTGACAATATTGCACGAGTGAAGGGAAAGCTGAAGCTGAAAAGATGATGGCTTCTACAACAGCATCATGATCCTAAATATACCTCAGAACCATCATGCACCTGAAGAGACAAAAACTAAACCTAAACATTATAGAAAATTAGTGGATAAATCTAATGTTGCCTAATATTGATTAGATCCGCTTTGTGGGCTTGTACCCCACAAGACCTTTAAGTCCTGTAAATTGTGAGTTGGGACCACATTGGATTGGATCAGTGAGCCTCTCGTGCCCATGACCCTTTCACCAGGACTGGATGTCCTTTCTTGGTGCACTTTTTGTAGGTCCTGACCTGCATACCAGGAGCATTTCCCAGTTTTACCTGCTTTTAACACCTTCATCACCTTCAAGAACTGACTGTTCACCTGCTGCCTAGTATATCCACCCTTTGACAGATGGCACTGTAGATAAGGATAATCAATGTCATTGCACTCTTCAGTGGTACTCATATTATGGCTGATTAGTATATTAGTATTAGTATATTAGAAATTACACTGACATGGCGTACAGCCACCATACAAAGTGCACTGATAAGGACAGGGACTTTGGTGTCAGCAATTTATTGTACATATTCATTAATTAAGCTCAGGCTGTGTCATAATGTCATATCTGCAGTAGGTTGGCCAATACAGCTACTGTTAAACAGTGCAGCCAGAAGGACCTGTCAAACTGAATGAAAATTCCTAGAACCGTAATCCAGGTCTACTGCCCTTTGCTCAAAAGATCTTGCTGAGCGAGCTTCAGAAAATGCAGCATCACTGTCTGCAAGTCCAGGCCAGAGAAACCGAAAGAACCTCTGGAGACCTCTGCTGGCTGGACAACTTTATTTTGACCTTAACATGGGTCTAGAATGACTGAAATTTGGTAGACCAAGAAAACGCACTGAGTGCTTGTATGCTGGTAAGACCCCCATTTGAACCTGCAGAAAGAACCTGCAGAAAGGTTTGGCTGAGTGGAGAGGGTGGTGTACTGATGTAGGAAGCGCTCTCAGGAAGAAAAAACTCTCACTCTAGTGACCTCTAGTGGCTAATTGACTATATTTCAGCAGGGTGGTTCTTCCTAACACTGACCTTGAGTGGAACTGTGGTCAGCTGGAACCCTTGCTTCAGAACAGAACTTGGATCTAGTACCCTACCCGACTGTCTATAGTGCCGGCATCAAATCTGTGTTTTATTACAGTGGAGAGAGAGAGAGTGAGTGTTTTAGTGCTTTGAATCACTCTACCCAGAGTTAAATAACTCCAATACACACCAATCAGCCATAACATTAATACCACCTTCTTCTGTCTACACTTTCTGTTACATTCTCCAATATATCAGCTCTTACCATTACCATTTACCATATGGAGCCCATATAGGACCTTTCACTTACAGGGTCACTGCTGGACTGAGAATAGAGGGTATGCATTGACGCCACGTTCCTGCGGAGTTGGACTGAGTGGCAAAACGTTCTGCGACCAGCCAAACCTGGAGTGAAGCTAGGGACTATCTGCTCCAGTTAAAGGAAGCTGGACTCAACAGGGATCCATCCAAATTACTAAAGAACCAATCGTCCATGGAAAGCAATGTGTAGCCAGGAACATCCATCTAACTGAGGCTTAAATCACACCCATTCAGAGTATAAATCTGAGAGCGCTGAGTCGAGTGAATGGTCTAAGACTGTTTGACTGTTTACAGGCTCGGGTTCATGTGGTTTACTTGCTTTCTCTTTTAATTGAACTTAGCATGTCGCTAAACTTGCAACTACAGCGGACTTGTTTTCCTCCCACCTGTTTTGAGAGCATGACTTCACTGAACAGTGAGCTTCTACATGTTTCGATACCTGGATTTCAGAATTGGCAACTTGCAGAGCCTGGATATTGAACCCACAACCCTGTCATTATTAGCCCGGTGCTGTAACCGCTGAGCCACCACTTTCAGCAGTCTGTAAAAGGAGAGGTCTTAACTCTTAGCGATGTCAGTAGCACAACAGCTGTTTCCCGTTTTTGTGCTTTAGCAGCATTCCCACTAAAGAACGATAACGCTGCCACTCAGTGGGCATCCACAGTGACTCCCGCCGCCACTTTACATCTACAAGCTGGACCAACTGAGTCCGGGTGTCTAATAAAGTGGACAGTAAGTGAGTGGACACAGTGTTTAAACACTCCAGCAGCACTGCTGTGACTGATCCCCTCATACTACCAGCACAACACTCCTGTCAATACCACCAGTCAAACACGTCACGAACATGTCAGTCTGTGACACTGCAGTCTGTGGTGATCTTGTGAGGTCCTGAGCACTGAAGAACAAGCAGGGTTAAAGGAGGCTAATAACAGAGTATGCAGAGAAACAGATGGATACAGTCTGGGATTATAGAACTATTATACATTATAGTGCTCCTGTATGGTGAGTGGAGCTCATAGATGCTATGCTGACTGGTGTAAGTAACATTATCAGAACTAAGACAGAAGACCGACAAGCAAGAGTCTGGAGGCTTTTTGATACGTAGCATAGGATAATTCCTTCAGTTCTTTTAATTATTTCAGAGTGAATCATTTACAGAACACTTAAAACCATCCACAGAGAAACTAATCAAACAGCAGCATAAAAAAATGGTAAATCAAAACCTATTAAATAAAAACAAAATAAAAGTGGACAGCCATGCCACATGCCCGTAATGGGTAAGGAAATAAACTGAGAAAGAAATAAAACTGTAAACTTCTGTTCTCTTCAGAGAAGGGAGCGTGTCGAGCATTACCGCCATGACGTTTCCTCATATGGTCCAACAGGCCCATATATACCCAATGTGTCACCTGATCTGTTGCCACTTAATGAAGTAGGCTACATCCCCCTATGGTAAAGTACATCTCCTTTTATATGGCAAGAAAACAACGCAAAGTGCAGGTGCCAGTGACAGTGAGAAAAAAAGAGAGAGAGAGAGAGAGAGAGAGAGAGAGAGAGAGAGAGAGAGAGAGAGAGAGAAAGAGCGAGAGGTGCCGAATCCCAATTAGCTTCCTATCTGACCCACATTACACTATACAAGCCTTCAGGTCACACTGGCACTCTACCTAGTGCACTATCTGTCAAATAAGAATCCTGTATGTCTGTACATCAGCGTTTATGGTAGTGACGTCCCACAAGGAGTTTCGGATCTGTCTGAATCAGGACAGCCATGCTAACTCTCCATTTTCAGGGAATCTGGTCATTTCCGTCCTCTTCCTCCACTCGATCCAGTTGCGCTCTCTAAAGAACCTCAGAAACGTCCCCTAAAAGCAGGTCTCCGCCCGTCTCGTGTGTCCTACATTCAAGATGTGAGATACTATGAGGCTGAGGGAATAGTTTACCTCAGAAATGCTAACATGGCTAACAGGAACTGGATTTGCATAATGTTAACCAAACCCAAGCAGCTTGGACTTATTACTACGCTCTGAAAAATGAAGGGGTTTCTAATGGTTCTTTGAGTGATACCAGAGAAGAACCACCTTTTTAATAAAGAACCATGTCTGTGAAGGAGATGTGTGAGGCTTTACATCAAGTGAAGGTTCTTCAGACACACACACACACACACACACATCTTACACATGGTATAGATGCAAAAGTGGTTCTTTCAAGGCATCACTCAAAGGACTATTTGAAGCCACCTTTGGTTCCACATAGAACCATGGTTTATAATACAGATGTGTGAGGCTTTACATGAAGTGAAGGTCCTCTAGATATTTAAAAGGTTCTTTACACTCACACATCTCACAAACTACAAACATAGTTCTTCCTGGAACCAAAAGTGTGTGATTGAAGAACCTTTATTTTGCAAAGAACCGTAACATCACGTGAAACGTCCTTAGACTTTTAAAAGGTTCCTCACATTCACACTTACAAACATGGTTCTTTATTGAACCTAAGAACCATATAAGCCACCTTTGGTTCCATGAAGAATCATGTCGATAAAAAAAAGACGTGTGAGAGAAGTGAAGGTTCTCTAGACATTTAAAATGTTCTTCACATTGAAAATCACACATTACAAACATTCATTCGTTCTTTATGGAACCAAAATTGGCTCTCCTAGGTATCACTTACAGAACCATATAAGCCACCCTTACCCAACCATGTTCATAATGCAGAATCAGAAAGGTTCTTTAGTCCTATAATGGGCTCTTCACATTCACACATCTCTATTACAAACATGGTTCTTCATAGAACCAAAGATATTTCTTTAATGGGATCTCTCAAAGATTCATTTATTTACATAAAGAACCATGTTTCTTTTAGGACTTTTGCATCAAGTGAAGGTTCTAGACACACATATTGATTACAAACCAGGTGCTTTATGGAACCAAAAGTGGTTCTTCTCTAGAATCACTCAAAATACCATGTCTGTAACTGACACACGTGAGTGTGAGGAACCTTTAAAATTGACGAAGACACTTTACATCAAGTGAAGGTTCTCTAGACCTTTAAAATCTTCTTCAAATTCACACATCCTGATTACAAACATGGTTCTTTATGGGTCCAAAGGTGGTTCTGCTCTAGCATCACTCAAAGAACCATGTTTGTAACAGAGATGTATGTGTGTAAAGAATCTACATCAAGTGAAGGTTCTCTAGACATTTAAAATGTTTAAAATTCACACATCTTGATTACAAACATGGTTCTTTATGGGCCTAAAAGTGGTTCTTCTATGTAGCAACCTTTAAAGCACCTTCAAGCACAAGAGCGTAGCACTTCTGGGCAAAGTATTCCTTAACCGTTAGACCCAACGTCACAAACTACGTCCTTTTAAGTTTTAAAGACAAGGGCCGGTCCCTCCCTGACTAGGCAGTATAAGTGTAGACACAACACTACTATACACCATCTACCTGTATTACATACCGTTAGTAATCAACATTACTCCATATAAAGTACACCAAGCGCACTGTAGCATATAATTATAATAATAATAATAATAATAATACATGAGAAGGTCCATTCAGCCTTTCTGTGGGTAAAAAGATCAGATTCATTCTTCTCGCGACAAGCGCCAATCATTCACAGTCCTTCTTCTGACTCTTCAGATTCTTCAGGGTGAATTCACATTAGAGAAAATACACAGGCTCGAGCCGCTTCTTCTTTTCGTTCCAAAATATCCAGTGTCTTAGAGAAATATACAGACTTTAAAGTTCAGGCCAGGAGCCGGGCCAAGGACAAGGTAGTTGAGATGAGCTGAGATGATACGAGGTCATGTAAATACGTAGATTCCGCCCCATTCGTCTGTTCGCTTTGACGTCAGTTTAAAAACGTAACTGGGTAGTCCTGCATGTTAGCCCGAGATCGAGATTTCGTAGTCACTGACGGAGATGTGTGCCTGGCCCACTTTGCGCACGTTCTTTCCGTTGGTGATGCGAGCCGCAATGTCCACGGGCTTCTCAAAGAACTGCACCAGGGCCTGCTCAGTGAGCACAGAGGCCAAAAACTGCTCAAACGTGATAGCCCAGTCTTTATCAATGCTCGCACTGTGTGGAAGGCCACCTGCACCGTGGGGCCCAGTTCCTCCACGAGGCCCAGCTCCGCTATGGGGCCTGCTGTTGCGCACCAGCACCGTATCATCTGCTATGTCTTCGCACTGCAGCTTGTCGTCCATCTCGTGAGAGCCGGTGCTCAGGACCGAGTAGGAGGACATGGACGTGTCGTCTTTCGTCTCGTCGTCCGAGATGAGCATGGCGGAGGATGTGCCGTTGTCTTTGGGCGACGAGTCTTCCAGCTTAATGTCCTCCATGGGCCCTGTGATGCAGGTGGAGTTTAGCTCGCCGTCAGATGCGCCAACAGCCCCCGTGCTAGAGAGCTTGCCCCGGGGCTCCTCGGTAGAAGAGTGGAAAGAGTCTCCACGGGCTCTCTGCTGCTTCCTCCTGTGCACCGGGGGGCGCTCTTCCTCCTCGTCATCGTAGTCATCTTCGTCCTCCTTGCTGGAAGGACTGCAAAAGAGCTTCCCCACCTCGCCCATCTCCAGCAGCAGGCTGGTGACGGTGGCTGTGGCATGGTAGAGCTCCTGCTCATTGGGGTCCTCGCTGAACATGTTGTAGAGCGTCTTGCATAGCTCTATGAACTGACCCTGAGAAAAAGACAGAGAGTGTTTAAATTTTTGGGTCCAGAGTGTGTACCACTACACACACACACACACACCGGAAGTGATTAGACTGCAGTGTTGTATATAAGGAGCTGGGAGCTGATTGGTCAGGGAGAAGAGTCAGACTGGATTAGAAGATATTAAACAATATAAAACAGTCATTTTAAGAAAACTCTCGACTAAACTAAATCAGTCAGTCCAGAAGGTCTGATTATAGAAACTGATACTGAAAATAAAGGATTTTACTGAACCGATTAATTGCAAGCTCATCTGATCTAAACTGTGGAGCTGGATTATTTATACACACACACAGAGATCAGATATCAGAATACATCTATGCCGATGGACGTAGTGGTCTCGAAATGAGGGGTGTTCAGGTAAATTTCTGGCATATTGCTATGGCATATTGGCATATTGATATTTTGGCCATGGAAAACACCTGTGGTTGGTGTGGTGCAACAGATAACGCCACTACCTGCCACTGAGCTACCACACCATGTAGGGGGTTCGATTCCCAGTCTGGGTGACTATGCTGCCCTACACCAATACACACACCCTGGAAGTCGCTCTGGATAAGAGCGTCAGCTAAATGCCATAAATGTAAATGTAAACACAGGAGCTCCACTGACCGAAAACAGCCTAGACCGACGTCAACAGTCAGATATTCATTGCTATCTTGTCAGTCATTTGTCAACACAGGCGCGAGCAGCCTAACACTCGTACACCCCGCCCCACGCTTTACACCACTGAAATAGCAATCTGCCAAAGTCAGACCGCACCTGGCTCTTAAAGGGAATGGCTAAAGACACGCTGATTTTTTTTATTGCACATTACGCCCAAAACAAACACACCCATGATTAATTAAGAGACTCAGTACATGACTTTTGTGCGCTTCGAGCTGCACAAGGTGAACTTTTCCCATCGTCATGATAGCAAAGAAACACCAACACGCCCAAATCAAGCTGCGTGGTTCACGGCTCGCCAAAACATCGCTAAAACAGGGCCCTCAGATTCAATTGGGGGGCAAAATAACCTGATTAGATAAATTAGGTGTAGGATGGAAACTGGCCTTCCTCAAGGAGAGCTGTGGAAATGGTTAAGCTAATCACGTCCTGAATTAATCCATATTCAGATTTCATATATTGGTCTTGTAGGTTTGGCAGAGTACTGTATCTATGGGATGCTGCATGTACCTGGTTGAGTTTCGGAAGGTTCTTCATGTTCTCCGGCTTGGATTTGGTCTCCTGGTTCCACAGCCGTAAGTAGGTACGGTAGTCTGGCGTGTGCATTTTCTTCACTGCAGTCAGGAAAGAGACAGAGAAGACAAAATCAGGCTCACAGCAGAAATGTGGAACTCAAACTGTGAGCTCAGCAAATACTGTATACACCACCTTCCCATAACCCTGTCCTGACTCTCAGAGTTCAAACTTTAAAAAAGTTATTAAAATATGCTTCCTAACAGTGGAGTAAAAGTGAAAAGGGGATTCCGTCTATGCATATTTTATTAAGTTGCTCTTGTTAAAGTTTAATCCCCCTTCTGCGGACAAAATGAGGCTTTAAACGGATCAAACGAATAGACAGATATTAAACATGGAGGCTACTGGGCAGCACTGAGCAACAGAGGGAAAAAATGTGCTTCTGAGGATTTCATTTCACACACAGCTCGATATTACGGCAAGTCAGCCGCAAGACTGCTCAATCCTGCAGAGGCCTGATGAGTCTAAAGCCTGAACGCATTAATTCATGCATGAAAATTCATAGTCCTTTGGGGGGGGGGGGGCAATTGAGCATATTCGGTTATATGGTGCTGTGCTCATCGCTTTCTTAAAATGGGCAATGAAAAAAGCTTTGTCACAGGATTAAATAGCAATTGAAAAGATCTGTATCACAAATCCTGTTCCAGTAATGCAAAAAATCAATGAATAGAAAAACAGAGCAGTTTGTGGGGAACACCACAAGAGGGCACTAAACATTGCACTCAGTCTAAGAAGAGAGCAAAAAAGAATACAGCTCAGCCAAACGCTCGGATCTGCTCTTCAGAGCTATGAAAGACTATGTCAGAGCTCTGCGTTTAATAAATGGTGTTAAAATAAATGTACTATATAATAATGTGACCTTCCATCAATTTAATCAGAAGCTTATTGTATATACTGTATATGTTGATGATATATACATATATATTAAATAAAGCTGCTGTCTAATGAAACACATGTATCTCAGTGTTGTCCATTTTTAGTTTTCTCCATAATGTGAACCATGTAGCAGCAGTGTGTAGATAATAATGCTCTACATTACTTGTAATAAACTCTATACAGTTCAGAACACCTTTGCTTTTTTCTGTAAAGTCCCCATCTTGGAGATACATGTTTTTATGCATATATAAATGATGCAACTAGCAGAGAAATGATGTGAGGACTGTCTGATTACATAAAAAAACAAGATGATGATGGAAATAAATAAATAAATAAATAAATTACACACACACACACACACACACATATATATATATAATAATATAACATATATATAATAGGTTTTATAGCATATTTCTTTATATATAAAAAAAAGACAAACATGTAAAATATATGTGAACAAAATGCACATAGATATATAAAACGACATGTATATTTATACTGAACTACATATACACTGCCTATAAAAGAATTTACCCTCTTGGGTGTTTTCACCCTTATTTTTTTAATGAATTACCCAATCCCTGTTCATGTGAACTCCCCCACTAGCAAAGCCCCCAACACTATGCAGCAAACTTGCTCAGATCAACAGCTAACAATAGCTAACGACTCGGAGTGATGTGGGGAGGAAGTGCCATTAACCCACCCCTGAGAGAACAAGGCCAACTGTGCTCTTTCAGACTCTGGCTACTGATGGCAAACAGCAGGTCCTTGGACCAGCGATCCTTGGATCAAAGTGGCAGAACCTTAGTCCAGCGGACCACTTAGAGTCTCCGTGGTGAATACAGTTTGGCTCTTCTGACAGTTGACAGAGGTTTTAACTTCGTAGGAATCTGTTTTCACCTTGACATTAAGGAGTTTTTAGTGACAAAAGCCAAATGCTACCGTGCTTCCATTTTAAAAGCAATAAAATGGGAAAATATCCAGGGGGGTGAATATTTTTACAGGCACTGGAAATAATTTGAACGTGAATGTCCGTTTGAGAATAACATGTCCTCTACTATGTACATGAGTGTGTGTATGTAGAGTAGAAGTCCAGTCTAACGTATATGATGATTAGGTGTATGTGGATTTCCTACCTTTTTCATTCTTGAACGTGACCCTGACAAAGCCATCGTCTTTCTCGTTTTTGCCCTTGTGGTCAAGGCCTAGAATAGTGGAGAGGGCACAGGTCAAGAGCAGGACAAACAGTCGCACTTTACTGAAGGGTGGTGTTTATAAGGACACACCACACCACATTTACACAGCCCTTCATGATCATATTTTTTTATTTTGTTTTTATTTATTCCTCTTACAGTAAATAACCAGAATATTTTCTTTATTTAATTTAAATACATCAAAGTCATTCTATTTAATCTACAAAAGGCTGTTGTTAGGCTGTTTTTTTTTTTACTCTGTGAGTCTCCTTGGGGACCCAATTTGCAGAAATACGAATTGATAAGTTGGTTCTGCAGCTTTGCCTTTATGCTGAACGTGTGACTTGGGAGGAACAACAAACGTTTCAGCTTAGCGTGTCATCCTTCCTCTTCAGCTGAAGGATCTGGGCAAACGCTGAGCTTTATGAAACCACATCCAAAACCTTAGCTGCTGAGCAGCTCCAGAGAGCGGACCAAGCACATCTGAGTGCAATAGCTCATCTAGACACGTACAGTATGTTAAACTACAGCATTAGGAGTGCAGCTAGCAGTGTGTGTGTGTAGGCCTACCGTGGGACGTCTCTGGAGTAATGTCCTCAAAGAAGTACTGCGTGGCCTCGAAAGCGGAATCCGGCTCATCCTGTTCGTGATGCAGCTCTGAGAGAGAGAGGGGGAAGAAACTTAATAATTGACCAAGTAAATCCTGAGGGTTTGTTTCTGAGCACACACTTCAGTTCCTTCCATCATATCTACATAAACATACTCACAGTTACATAATAGTTACTGAAAAATGTACCAATTAAGCTCCTCCTATAAAAGCACTCTTTGAATGGGCCCGATTGTCCTACTAGACCACACAAATACAGAGCTCATTTGCTGACTGTGGCCAAAAAGCCCTACTTCCTACTTCGTCAGGTGACTGGTAGGGCTTTCATCTGATGACTCTTCTATGAATATTATGATTGTTACCAGCAGCGCTGCACCGTGGAGCAGTGCACCACCGTTCCTGACTCAGCGAACACTTTCTGAAGGTTATTGACAGTCATATGACATTTGCACTTGCCTGTCTTACCAGCATATTAGCAGCTCTTGGTCATGAAGGCATATATTTGACCATCCCCACCATGACCATATCCAATGAAACGGTTTCTGCCAGGAAGAACTTAATAAATAAAGTTTAGTAAAAATGTTCAAAAGGTCAAGGTGAGATCTGGATGACCAAGAGCTGCTCATATGCTGGTAGGACAGGCAAGTCCAAATGTCATATGACTGCCATTTGGTTGAAGATGCCTTTTTAATATCGGTGCTATGTATCATTGCAGTCAATGGCAGTCTGCAACGGTTGGGGTGTCCAAACTTTTGCACAGACCACATTGTTTATTTTGTTATAAGAGAGTAACTGTGCAATTAGGATTGGCTGAACATATCTGCAGATATTTACAATGGCTTGGTGTTTCACTTCTGCGTAAATGGTCCAAAAAAAATCCGTGCCGTGCATTAGCTTAATGCTTACCAAAATCCCATAGGGGTGCTAACAGAAATTAGCATTATTAGCAAGTGCAGAGGTGGTTTATTTTTTTTACATTTATTTGACACGGTTTTGACAATAATTGTCAACTTTATTGCGAACTGAAGGCCTAGCTGTAATGGTCACCACTAAACAACAGTCTCTATGAAAGAATGCATTTGTGGGCGGAGCATGAATGGGTCAACTTGTAGTGGCGGCTAAACAATTGGCCATTAGATCAATGCCTGGAAAATACGCCAGCAGTTTAAGCTGCTTGTGGCATCCCAGGCCTCTCTCGTATTTACTCTCCACCATATGTTCCATTCAGAAATGCCTGTTTGAGGAGAGGAGAGGCCGTGATAAGAGGGCCGTGCGGTGTGTTGTGTTGACACTGCACCAAGCTGTGAACGGAGGGAAAAACCAACTTGATTTTGTAGCAGAAAAGCACTTCAAACTAAGGGAGTTTGTATTCAGGAGGTTAGTTCTCTCCCCTGGCGTGCTGGGTGCTGACACCACGAGTCTTCAGAATGAGACAGAGCGTAAGAGAAAGCCAGCGGGAGAGAGAGAGAGAGAGAGAGAGAGAGACAGAAGAGGAAGACAGTTGCTCTACATAACCAACCAAGAGGGAAGGAAAGATGGGGAAAACGAGCAGCCTCGCTCAGTCTCATTTCTGCTTTCTGGGACAAAAAAGAAGCACGAACAAGGCCAGGACACTCACGCATCTACGAGTCATGCATGGATATGCAGAAACACACACACACACACTCACCTGGAAGTACGTGCATCTTATAGAGGAGTTTTAGTTTCTCAGTCAGGTCACCATGGCACAGAACACCTACAACACAAAGTGAGCAAGTCAGACACTGCAGCTGCACACATGAAAAAGTAAACACTGCCTCAGATACATCAGGGTTTACAAGCAAAGCACAAGTCATTTAAAGCAACATTATGAAGCTTCAGAATCATACAGATGCTCCACTGACTGTAATAGGGAGACTAGCGTCCCTATTGTTGCCACTCCGGGCCGGGACGCTGCTCCTGCACTGCGTAACTTGAAGTGGTGAAGTGGGCAGGAAAACGCTCAGGAGAACTGTGTAATGCTGCGTAACCCGAGTCATATTAGTGTCAAATCCTGTAGTATTACTCTACAGCCTCAGTCCACATGCTTCTCTCATTTTCTCACTCTCAGCTTGTCCAGAAATGCATGTGTAAAGCGTGTGAATTACATTTACAGACTGTAGCCTACAGTCGATTTAAGCCCCTGCCATACATGCTCATGGTACACTCCTTAAACAATGCGGCAAAAATATCGCTCTCTTGCATTTTAATGGCTGCTAATGTGCTAAACTGATGTAGCATCACCAGCACTACATTTTAGTGATGTTTAGTGTTGGGGTTTGGAAAATCTGGGTCAATGCAGAGAGTCAGTATTTTTCTACACACCTATTTACAACCCTGTTATTTTACCTCTGAGTGGAACAAGCTCAAGGGCTCATGACAAAAAAGCACTGCTTTTATTGGCTGGTTTACAGCACCCTGACAGTAGCCACATCACATTAGCCATGCAGCACAGCACAGCTTAGCCTAGCCTAGCCTAGCTCTGTAACAAAAACAAATCATTTTTTGTAATTATTTTCAATTATTTGCTTATTATATGCTTAGCAACCAGTCGGACTAGTCTTCCTTCTCCATTCAGCTTCGCATTGGCTTTTAGCCTTCTTTGGCTTCTGTCATGCCTGTCCCTGTTTTGTGTCACCATGTGCTCTCAAACTTCTTGTCTGTCTTAGTCCCTCCTGTTCATCAGTGTTCCCACCTGTGCCTCCTCTGTAGCCACGCTCCCTTGTTAGTCCCAGGTGTCCTTTGTTAGTCCCTGTATAAGTACCTCTTTGATTGCGCATTCCCTTGTCTAGTCTTGTACGTGATCATGATGGTTCACAGTGGTTTTGCTCGGCTTGTTTTGTTCTGGTTTTGGCTGTTTCTTGTCTCTCCTTGTTCTGTTTGGTTTTAACTTCATTAAAAACCTGCATTTATGTCCACCTCCGCCTCCAAGCTCCACACACTGTGACAGCTTCAGCCATTCAGCAGCCGTTAAGTTCAGCCTCAAAAGGCTTTCCCTAGTGGGCTGGGTTTACGTAAATTTTGGGGGCGTAAGTAAAATGAGCCAGGAATTGCCTAATTTGAGGTAACGTGCTTTACGTATGCACATCGACTTTAATTTGATGACTGTTTCATACAGTTTTAGGGTTTTTTAGGGAACTGTCAATACTCATCTATGCTAGCATATCTGCAGTTAGGATCTCCATTCTAGGGCACCTTTTAAAGTAGTTGTCCATAAGCACATTGTATTGTGTTGGTTTCTGGCAAACTGACTGCTTCCACACGTTTGACACATCTGAAGTGTCCACACACTTATAAAGACCTAGATTCACACAGCACATTCCTGCCCGACACTCACCCAGGCCGGTGATGAACTCTCTGAAGTTGATGAGTGCGTCAGCGTTCTGGTCGAGCAGGCGGAAGAAGCGCATGGCCAGGCTGTCGGTGTGTGTGCCACTGGCCCAGGAGAAGAGCACAGTGAACAGGCCTTTAAACTGCTCCAGGTCCATGCGGTACTGCTCCAGGTAGGGTAGGCTGGGGTCGTGGCGGTCCATGGGGTTACTTGTGCCCCCCCAGTAACAGCTGGTCAAGTGTTCAGCCTGGGGAGTAACCAGAGGAGGGGCAAAGACATTGAAGACATGAAGCGTTTAATCAAGAACTTTCAACTGTGAAGATCACACCAGTCACACAGGGTACGAAGCACACAGCCCCATAATGGCTGTTCAAAATCGGACATCAAAGTAAAACCAAACCAGGCCTGGCTGGCTGACTCCATTGGGTCTGATAAAAACTGTTGGATATTGTCCCTTTCCATTGAAAAACATGTATCTCCAAATTTGCAACTTTACAGCATGAGGGAAAAACATTCTTAACTTTCATTGGAAGTCAACGTAAAAAAAAATAATCTGAATTATTTTAGAGGATTTCTATTGGTCCAATAATCCTTCTTTCATTATACATTGTGTAAAGAAGCTACATGGTTCAAACAATGGAGAAAACTAAAAACTCCATTGTCTGCACCTTTTTCATTGGACAGCAGAAATATGCAGCCACAATTCTGTGGCCGTCACACAATAACCTTGTATCTCTATTTTTGTCATTTTTGGTTTTGAATCTGAATCTGGCTCTTGTTCTTTATATTGTATCAACATTTCATGATGAATAGACCAATAAAATGTCTCCAAAAATATCTTTTTTACACTGATTTCCACTGAAAGTCTCCTGTAAAGTTGCTATTTTGAGGTTATAAGATTATGGCATGAGAAGGACAAATTGTACCCCAATTAAATGAACAGAATTGCATCAATAAATGGAGGAAAATATAGTAAAGCACTGAACAAAACCTTAATGCTGTCATTAGTGCACTATAGGAATACACAATATTGTTATGGTCATGTATGAATCATATTATATGATTTGCTATTTGCCGGTAATTGCTTAAAAGAAAAATTAGCATTGGTTTGGACATCGGATTTGATGTATTAACTGAAATCCACTGTCAGAGCACCATCTACCCACCCGGAGACAGCATGGCCAATTGTGCCCTCTCGGACTCCGGCAGCTGATGGCGAAGCAGCATGGCTCAGGATTCGAACTCGCAACCCCTGGGCCATAGTGGCAGGGCATAGTAGATCGCTACGCCACTCTGAGCCACGCTGACTCACTCCAAAGCCACCCCTAAAATGTAATATTTAATTTTCTCTCATTTCAGAAATAGTAAAAGCTTCCTGAGCCAGTGTGAAGCTTTAGGTGGGTGTGCTTCCAGACTTCCAGTCTAATAAGATCCTTCTCCATGCAAGAAGACTTGCAAAGGCAAAACGCATCTCTAACTGCATTAACCTCCAAGTTAGGCTCAATTTGAATACATTGGCCCAAAACTCAGATAATCCCAGAACATTTCAGATGGGTCAGCACTGGTAGACTAACAGCACTCACACACTTTTTAGTCCCAAATTACACATTTTATTCATGTTTAAATATTGTCAGATAATTACTGGAAAATTTGTAAATATACTGGATATCACAATTGTCCCACAACTCCCATACCGGTGCATCCGGTGCATATTGGTCCCATTTTCCCTGTGAACTATCAACCCAAAGTTCTTCATTCCTAGTTAGTGTCTGATAGCACCGTCCTCCATAGCGCCAGGCTGTGGAGTAACAGCAGCAATATTTTGTGGAGTTAAGTGGGCTTATGAAGGTATAAATCGCAGTGTGGGAAAGAGCCAGAAGGGAGCTGTAAGCATCTCAGTGGCCCATAACTGAGTGTGTGGCAGCTAATGGCCAATGATGGAGAGCTGGGGAAGAGAAGGGTGGAGCATGAAGTCAAACTGTAACTCACTCACTAATACAGACCATGCCCCCCAGCTGCCTCTTCAGCCCCAGAATGATGGATAGCATCTCCATCAAACTCTCTCTCCAACACACACGTGTGCAGGCTGCTACTGACTGTCCTGTGAGCAGTGTTGGGGAAAACTACTAGCTGTTTAACTACTTCATATACAGTACGTACAGTCTGTGGAGAGCTGAGGGTTTAGACACAGAAATAGTTCAGCAATCTTCTACCTAAACCGCAGATGATTGGCCAGGACAAGTTTGTTTGATCTGGTCTGGAGCTACAAGCTAACAAGTAATGGAGGCTTATCCTAGCAATTAGCATCATGCAGATGCTAATTGCTTAACAATTCAACATAGTTTAAAGTAAGTGGGCACGTACACTATATTGACAAAAGTATTGGGACACATGTTCATTCATTGTTTCTTCCGAAAATCAAGAGTATTAAAAAGAGCTTATCCTACTTTTGTTGGAGTAACTGTCTCTACTGTCCAGGGAAGAAGACTTTCTACTAGACTTTGGAGGAACATTGCTGTGAGGATTTGATTTAAAGAGCATAATGAAGTCTGGATGTTGGATGATGATCACAACCCCACCTCATGCCCAACTCCCCAGCTCATTTCAGAAGTATTGGATGGAGCACCAACCATCATTCCAGAGAACACAGTTCTTCCACTGCTCCACAGCTTAATGCTGGGGGGCTTTATACACTTCTAGCCCATACCTAGCATTAGGCAGCATAGTCCCAATAGGTTCATGTTTGTTTAGCTCCAGAGAGTCCTATTCTATTGGCAGTACTTCTCAACAGGGACTAGACAAGCTGTGTGTATCAACATCTGTATTAGCAATGTATGCAACTCAAAGTAGCTAAATGCATTCATTAGAAGGGGTGTCCACAAACATTTGGAAATACAGTGCATTTAGGCATGCAGTTTGCATAATGCTAACAGGGGTATAAACGTCCATCACTTCTTTATTTAATTTTCATGAAACTATGCCATCTAGTTCTGCGCTATACAAAATGATGAGGTCAAGCAGTATTATGCAAGAATTGATACTTGCTGCTCCTGGGCTCCCCCTACAGTAGGGGAGAGTAATTTACTTTTACACCACTGCCATAAATACAAATCAAGCTGGACATGTGCATTTGTTGACAAGCTGAGAGATGCAGAACGGCCTCTGAAAGTGAAAGAAGCATGTGGACTGAGGTGGCATGATTTTAAAGCTGATATTTTAAGGTACAGCTGCTATATAATGTTGCTATAAAGCACATATTATTTACATTATGAAGGTGGTCCACCAACACTGGTCTTGACATACCTTAAAGAGTGAGTAAAGTTCCTCCAGTTCATCAATTGTAAAGGACGTCTCTGTTACAATGGTGCGAACCTGCAGAACAGGGGAGATTGTGGGTGAAAGAATGCATCAGATAAGGACAGAAGATACTATCCATTGCATATTGAAACTTGTGTGTTTACCTAAAGAGCCAAGTTGTCCATACTTAAAAAAACTAACACCTGCCGTCATCACTGGTGACAGGAGCCAGTGAGTACTGTAATGTAATGTGCATTTACTGTCATTTATACTCAGTATGATGGAATTCTCCTCTATTTCAGAGGAAATAGTCAGATATGACCCTGGAGCAGAGAGAGTTAAGGGTCTTGCTCAAGGGCTCAAACAGTGGCAGCTCAGAGGAATTTGGTATAGAAACCACAACCTAGTGATCAATTACCTAGTGCTGTAACCAATGAGCCACCACTGCCCACGAACACAGCCGAACAGGAACTTGAACCCTGGACCCTGAGATTAAAAATCCAATGCTATGTTGACTGAGCTATCCAGGCCCATGTGCTTGGAGACAAAAAGAGCTTGGAAGGACTGTGTATAACAGTGGGCACTGGCTGTTTTATCCTGCTGTTGGAGGAATTGGAAATTGAGTTTCGTGTGTAGTCATTTACAGAAAAGGACATCTGTCTATTAAAGGATTAAAAATAAACTTTTTTAAGCCTTTTTAATGCCTGTATTTATGAGTGCACATCCACACTGTACCAAATCCACACTGACTAACACCACATTCTGAGACTACAACTAAAATTAGCACCTAATGAAAATGGCCCATTAGGCACATTAGGCGCATGATCCCCGATAGATAGATAAATACATAAAACAAAAAGTCATGTAAAGAAATATTACATAAGAGCGGACTTTTCTAAACCTTCAGAGCAGTCGCAGTCCTGGTGTTTATGACTGGTAGCAAATGGGAGCTTCCCCTGTTCCTGAGGGAATTCACACAGTGTTGACTCTGTGTGTGTGTGAGTGTGTGTATAGTAACAGCTTCATGATCATGTGCTTGGAGACAAAAGCACAACACAAGTGTGTGTGTATGGAGTCTATTCTTCACCCTAAATCACCGACATCAGCTAACAGGAGCGCCTCAGTCCACTTGTGTCTAATTAAAGCTTTTCAGCTTGGAGGATTGGAGTGCCAAATAAATTGGCATTGCTGTATCTACGGAAAATTGGCCATGGATGCTTTTCCAGGATAAAAAAAACATCACTTTTAGACTATATTCCAACATCAAACAGTGTAGAATTATATATATATATATATATATATATATATATATATATATATATATATATATGGATAGGGTCATTACCACGTTGCGCTTAGTGGTGTCCTCGATGGTCTGGATGACCCTGAGCCTCTGTTTGAAGCGCATTTGCTCAATCACATCTGCTCGAATGAAGCCAAATTTCTGTAAATGTCAAAGAGAGAAGGAGGGGAGTGAGACATGAGGAGGGGAAAAGAGAGACATCCAGTCAACTGAGAACGGATCAATGTAATCTGCCTGCAACCGCTTAGCACTTAGCTAAACAAAAGCAACTGCACACCTCATAGGAGCCGCGGACCAGTTTGAAGATGTCCACCTCAGGATGAGGCTCTCCATCGTCTGTGAGGAGGGAGTGGAGATGTGGGATTGGTGGCAGGGTGCTGTCCTTATTGGTCACACTGTCCAGATACCTATATACACACATACAATGATTTTCTATGTATTTAATGCTACACTTACAACAAACATCAGTAAGATCATGAAATTCAAACTATATAGTGCACTATTTTGGGATATGTGGGAAACTATATAGTGCACTCTTTTGGGATATGTGGGATAATACACAGTTCACTATTTTGGGATATGTGGGATAATACACAGTTCACTATTTTGGGATATGTGGGATAATACACAGTTCACTATTTTGGGATATGTGGGAAACTATATAGTGCACTCTTTTGGGATATATGGGATAATACACAGTTCACTATTTTGGGATATGTGGGATAATACACAGTGCACTATTTTGCAATCTGCAGGAAACTCTATAGTGCACTATTTTGGGATCTGCAGGAAACTCTATAGTGCACTATTTTGGTATATGTGGGAAACTACATAGTGCACTATTATGTGGGAAACTACATAGTGCACTATTTTGGGATCTGCAGGAAACTACATAGTGCACTATTCTGGACTGCTTTGGGCTGGGTGTGTAATGATATCCTATTCACTAGAGAATGCACTATTTTGGGCTGTGTAGGAATTACATAATGCACTATTTTTGACTCAGGTACAAAACCATACCCAATTCACTAATCTACACAACACTGCGCTAATCTTCTGTCTCCCTGACCTGCCCAACACCGTCATGGCCTCTCCATCATCTTTGCAGTTGAGAAGCTGGTGAATATTGGCGTCCAGGACAGACAATGCCAGCTGGAAGATGAGTTTGATGCCCTCGTAGAAGAAGCAGTCCACCACCACCACAGCGCTTTCGAAGGGCATGACAGACAGGAAGAGTGTGAGGAACCAGGACAGAGAGATGGTGGAGATCACACCCAGCTCCTGCATGCAGTCATACAGCTGAGGCACGTAGACACGAGCGAGCTCCTCAAACACACCCTGATCTACTAACGCACCTGAGGGGAGAAGACCCACAAACACATAAAGGGCGGCATAAGACTGCTGATTAAGATCTGCATTTACCAGACATAAACATTTAGCATCACATAATCAATGCTAGACTACATTAATAAGAATTTTTAGATGGTGCAAATTTGATAATGCAGCCTGCTGTACTGTGAAGACACCTGTGGGCTGGCCTAAAGGCAAGCTGCTTTTATTATTAATTTATTAATTAGTTCAAACTTTTGGACAGAAGTATTGGGACACCTGCTCATTCATTGTTTCTTCCAAACTCAAGGGTATTAAGAGTTTTTTGCTTCTGTTAAAGTAAGTTGAAGGTGTTCTACTAGATTTTGGAGCATTGCTGTGAGTATTTGATTGCATTCAGCGAAAAGAGTTACTACTGAGATCAGGATGTCGGATGGTCACTACCATACCTCATCCCCAAACCCTCCTCAACTCATTCTAGAGAACAAAGTCCCACGGCTTTATAACCCACTAGCCCTCTAGCCAACAGCTTCATGTTTATCTGCTCTAGGGAGTCCTATTCTATTGGTAATACTTCTCTACAGGGACTAGACAAGGTGTGTGTGTGCATTTGCACATCTGTATCAGCAATGCGTGCAACTTGAAGTAGCTGAATGCCTTCATTAGAAAGGGTGTCCACAAACATTTGGACATATAGTGTATAATGTGATTAAAACTTAACACATGCAGAACTACCAGTGTCCATAAGTGTGTTTTTTGTGTCTGCAGTGAATTGATCATCATCATCATCATCATCATCATCATCATCACTGACCGACAACTCTGGTGTTGTAGTAGTCCGGCAGCATCCGCTCACACAGCGCCACCAGCAGCCAGAACGCCTCCTCCTCTTTAGCATAGAGCAGCAGAACTGATGTCACGATGTTCATCGCCTGGCCAGAGACAACAACTCTGTCTATACACCACCAACACTGCTCCCATCTACTGTGTGTGTGTGTGTGTGTGTGTGCATAGCAGTTTCTGCAGAAAGTGCATGCAAAGGGTTGGGGTTTGCTTGCAGGTGAAGGTAGTCAGTGTAATACTGGGTGAAGGTGCATGTGGGTTTGTAACCAGTGGTGGTGGTGGTGTAGTGGAAGGCACAGGACACACGCCATAAGCACACATGCTATTAACCAAAATGAGTGTGTGTCTGTGTGTGTGTGTGTGTGTGTTTGTTTGTTTTCATACATTAAAAAAATAACCTTGCACTTGCACCATTTCCAAGACCCCAATTACACATGGTCTCATATGTCCTATTTGTCCCATATATACATGTCTACAGTTGTGGTTGGAAGTTTACATACTCTCACCATGGATATGAATCTCACGTGTGTGTGTGTGTGTGTGTGTGTGTACCTGGCAGTAGCCAATGTTGGGGTTGCGGAAGGCGTACGCAGTCAGAACTCTCCTGAGGGCAGCGATGCCCATCTCATTCTGAAAGGCCGGATGCTCCGGGAGCGAGCGGTGAAGATCCCGCTCTATCTCCTCAGTAGCCAGATTATACTTCCCCATAGACTTCTCCACCAAATCCTCATAATAACCCGGGTGAGTGGCCATCTCATTAATCGCCCCTGTGCACACAACACACAAACACACACACACACACATTAGTTTCAGCCTTGTCATGTAAACAGGAAATGGTTTTAAGTCAAAGAGTTGACTGTGCGTGTGTGTGTGCGAGTGTGTGTACTATTATGACAAGCACACAGAGAAAGTAGGCCAACAGGTGGGTGTAACCATGCATGCAGTGGTGTGTGTATATACATGAAAATAGATCAAACGAGTGTGTAAAAGCAGATAAACACTGTGGCCAGTTCCTCCTCCCATTTAAACTCAATTTACTGAAAATCACTACAGATTCTCCAGCAATTTAAGAACTGCAGAAGGAAAATATGTTAGACTAAGGCTCAAAGTCAAAGTCTGAGTCAAGTCAAAGTCAACTTTATCATCATTCCTTCTCAACACAGGAGTGTTCAGGTAGAAAGCCACCCAAAGACACACAGAGCACCATGGTTCCTACTTTCAGGTAGTTTGGCGGCTGCTATGGTGTTGCTAGGAGGTTGGCAAGGTTTCCCAAATTAATGGACCAATAGAAATGCTCCAAAATGACCTTGAACCCAATCCTTTTACACTGACTTCCACTGAAAGTTTCGTAATACTTGTGGAAAGTTGCCATTTTGAAGATACAAGGGTTTTGTTGGACAGATATCTATATTAAAACTTGTGTTTTATATATATATATATATATATATATACACACACACACACATCTGTCCAACTGGACTTTCCACTTGCATTCAAGTCACAAAGGCCTTGCTAATTTGTTAAAAACTGTTAAAAAAATATTTATGCTGATTCGTGACCTGAAACCAAGCAATAAATAAATTCTATGCAAATGCAATAGTTCTGTACATACTCACATATAGTACACATGTGTGCTCTAGTAATCTTCTGTGAGCAGCATGAACACACTCCTTGGTGTGTGTGAGGCTGTGTGTGTGTGTGTGTGTATGAATGGAAGTGCATTTGTCTTACCAGAGAACAGCAACCACAGCTCTCCTCTCATGTTCTCTGGGATGCCTTTGAGCACCAGCTCTTTGGTCTTCTCAGTGCGATACATACACACTCCCTGCCCATACTCCGCAAAGTGATTCTTCCAGGCCTGCTCCTTCAGAAACTCCTTAGCCTGAACACACATTAGCGCACACACATGAACACACACAGAGTTACACAACAGGGGCTTTCATTTAGCTGCAGTACCCCACAGCAGTCTTGCCTTTAAAGTTAGCTATTAGACCAAATTTAGATTTTTGTGTTGACCTGGTTTTAGATACTTCTGCACTTGGTCTTGTCTCGGTCTCGATCATTTCCTTTTGAAGTTAGTGGTTAGTAACAGTAGAAAACTAGGCTGTCAAAGTTAATGTGCTAATAAAAAAGTTAAGGTGATAAATTAGAACGACATGACAAGTTTTAACATTGAAGTGCTGGCTGTATGTTGCGAAGAAAAATATAGAAATTTTGAGTGTAGCCCTCAAATACAGCCTGTTTGGCCTTTAAAGCAACACTGCGTGGCTCCAATTCCCCTCTAAACAACCTCCACTGTAACAAGAATACATGAACTGTATGAAAGACAGCGAGAGGCAGAACTATTGACTGTATTACATATAAAAAACTCAAACTAAACCCCTGTAGTCGTGCAGCATCACTTCTAGGAGAAAATATTCAACTGTCATCATCCCAGAATCATAATCCCATAATCTCCATTATTTGTGCACTACTGGCTCTATAATGGCGCATAGTGCTTGGACCCCTGTGATTGCCACTCGCGATGGTGTATACTCAACTCTCATAGCAGCACTGACATCACACAGAAATCTGAAATTGAAAGTTTTCTATCTCTGCCATAACATTAGTACCACTGAAAGGTAATACATTTCAAATACATTGATTATCTATATCAACAGTGGGATCTGTCAAGGGATGGGATCTATTAGGCAGGAGGTAACGGTCAGTTCCCGAGGGCGATGAAGGTGTTAGAAGGAGGAAAAATTGGCAAGCGTAAGAATCTGAGACACTTTACAAAACTGTAATGGCTAAATGACTGGGTCAGAACATCTGCAAAACATCAGGCAGGTGGTGATGTTTTTTTTTTTTTTTTTTGGTATGCAGTGGTCAGCATATGTGCTCCAAGAAAAGACAACCAGTGAACCGGCAACAGGGTCATGATTACCTATGGCTCACTGGTACAATTAATGGAGGTCCCACCTCACAACTTACAGGGCTTACAGGATCTGCTGTTAATGCCTTTGTGCCAGATACCACAGGGCAAGTCCATGCCTCGAAATGATCAGATCTGTTTAGGCAGGTGCTAATGTTATGGCTGGTTGAAAATATATCAACAATTTTAATGATCATTTACGCTTGACGGCCATATCACAGAACATTATGAGGTCTTACGCTCACTGCTCATTAGCATAACACTGCATGTGATAATACTGGATGTTAATATGGCTACGATTAATTGCCTGTAGGTTCAGGAGCAGTGGCTGAGCAAGGCCATGTAGCACATTTATATGGGAGCTTTTATAGAATACTTGAACACTTGCTGCTTTGGTCCACTTACTCCCTTTCACTCTCTCTTACTCTCTCTCTCTCCACTCACCCACTCAGGTCAGTCCTTGAACTTGAACTTCTGTGCACATGTATGAGTGTGTGAATGTGTGAGTGTGTGTATGGACAGAGTTGAAAGCCTTACAGAGGCTGGCTTTACTATGTTACACATACATGCTTTACATGTAGGTATAGGTCATTCTATCATTCTGCACAGGTTTTAATGTTTAAGGTCCCAGATGTTTTATATAGTATTATATTGCATTTATATAATTTTGATTGTATTATTTAATTCATTTTTTTATTTTGAAATTAGTTTCCAGGTTTGGGAATTTGCCAAGTGCTGACTTGTCCAATCTGTTTTAATCTCCTGTCAAATTAGTTTTACAACTTACAGCTTTATTATACCTATAAACCTTCCCATTATTATTTCTGTAATGGAGTATGTGTGTGTACCAGTTTGGGGTTGAACTCCTCGGGTGAGCGCCGACGGTACATGGTCATGAGGGCCTGTGTTGCCGTGGGAACGCTGTTGTCGTTGAGGTTGAACTGGCGCTCGCTCTCGCCCTCTGAGCCGAGACTGCTGCGCTGAGGACTGCAGGAAAGCAGACTGCCCTGCTGGGAGTACACCTGGACACACACACACACACACACATACACGTACAAGCATACGCATACATTAGTATACATAAATAAATGAAGTCATTACTACAGAACTACAGAGACAGCAAAGACAAACACATGTTTACTGTAAAAGGTCCATTGTAAAATGGTCAGTGTAACAATAGCACAGCTGTACCATGAGTTTAACACAGAGTAAGCTACATTACACACTGACGTGTCATATGTCATGGAACAGGAACTAGTTATCGTGGCCTGCATTCAGTGTGGATGTGATTTCTGCCACAGTCGCTTGTCTCTTTGTACGGACAATTCTAGCCAAACGGCACCGGTCACTATCATTACCGTCCACTGTGGGTGGTAATGCCTTCTATTTATTTATTTATTTATTTTTCTCCCCCCCCCCCCCCCCCCAATTCTCCCGACACTAGGAGGGGAAGGACTTAACAAGCCAGTAACAAGCCAGTCACCATCTCCTTCTCTAACTGCCACCTATGCTCCATCAACAGTCAGACGATGCACTCAGAGGAAAGCATCGGGTCCCCAGCTCTGCCACACCAGCTAACAAACGCATGCCGGCCAACAAGGCTTAAGAGTGATGAGGGGAGAGAGTGCCATCTATCCACATGAAGAGAGCACGGCCAATTGTGCCCTCTCCGACTCCTGCCGTGGATGACAAAGCAGCATAGACCGGGATTAGAACTCACAACCCCTTAGGAGGGTCATGGTAAAGCCATCTATGACGTATTCCCGCACAATTTCAGAAATGGAGTGGCCTATCCATCTGGCACCCACTTTCAGGCCTCGCTCGAACTCCGACAACTCACACGATGGCATGTCAGTGTACGCACTGTGTATTTTAGTGGGGGGGGTGCAAGCAGTGACTCTTGATCGAAGCTCTGAGACCGCACTTTACAAAGCGAACAGATGCGGATGACGCAGAAAAGGCAGATGATAATTATGGGGTCCAACCTCATCATCAGAGCTGTTGAGGCTGCCTGTGATCTCCCTCTCAAAGTAGATCTTGGAGGAGGTCTGCTGCAGGAAGTCAGAGATTCGCTGCACCAGGAAGTCTCTGTCTTTCAGGTTGGCGAACAGGAAGGTCATTCGGTTCTTGGTGCTGATGGACAAGGGGCTGGGAAGGACGTTGGAGCTGTCCGCCTTCTCCACGATAGTCACCTGAAGAAGATGTTGAAGGAGATGTTGGATAACTTAACTTATGGCTTATTTCTTTTGTAAAACAGCAATAACATACAAACTGATAAAAAACCCCCACCAATGTTCATAAACGTCACATGCTTTTCCAGGGCTTGTATGCATACATTTGTATAGTAGGAGTGCCTACCTGCCCTGCCAGTGTTAGGTGACATGCCCAAGTCACAAAACAGGGCATTCAAGACACTGTTTAGATTCGGCTTGACTTTCTACATCACAGGCCCACAGCCACCCAATGCGTTTTGCTTTGAAAATGTACTGCAGACACCAGAGAAAGAGGCGAACTCAAGGTGAAGTAAATGTTAGATAGCTAGTGCAAACAAGGACAAATGAGAATCGCTGTTTTTCTTTCTGCTTAAAGAGCCCTTTTATTAAACACGTTTATTTTTTAAGAGTGTTATTGTACGGTCTAAACATGCTTTAAATGTAATTTCATAAAACTATGAAATTTCAATAAACTAACAGAAATTCAGTCCGGGCAGCGTGTGACCAGTTAGGGGTAGACAGCTGGGTGCTGGCAAAACACTAACGAACACAAACAGAGCCTGACAGCTCCCTACATCAGCCTTTTATACTGTCACAACATATCTAAGACAGGGGTTTCGTCCACACTCACTTGTACAAACACACACAACAAAAAAAAAACCTGACGAACACTTTAACACATGAATCAGCCGCTAGTTAATGAGGTCATTAATGAACAGTGCACCCTATTCATCTCCAGCAAACAGCACATCAGAGAGAGTGTGAGGTAATTACTGCAGCTTTATGCAGGACCCAATACGAGCACTATATTCTGTAAAGATTATTATCTGCTTCCACTGGAGGAGACACCGGCAGGAAATGGTGCCATGCTGCAGGTAATGAAACTGACACGCACCTGATAAAGGAGGTATCCAGCTATGGCACTAAGGTCCTGCAAGCTTGTCTCATGTTGACATACGCTCCTGTATCACATTAGAAGCCTGCCAGCAATTTATTACCTTTGAGCTACACTACACCTAGACCTAGAAGCAATTTGTGTTTCATTAAGAACACCTCCAGTTTCAGTAGAAATCAATTTTCAATTTTCATTTGGATATTGTAGTCCATGTGAATAATGACCTAAATAATAACCCACACACAGCTGCTCTATTTACTCCGATTGTGTAAATAATTAACCGCTGGTACAATATCCTTGGAATAATGAGACTTCTTGGCTTGTTAATCAACACAACACAGCCGGTTTTATCCTGTGTCAGTAAAAGCAATCAAATACACTCTTAAAATCTGGTGCTATCAAGGGGTTCTTTAAGCAATGCAATAGAAGAACCGCTTTCGGCCCCATAAGGAAGGTGAAGAACCTTTATCCACCTTTATCCACGTCTTTAAACCTTTAAAAGGTTCTGCATTCTCACATCTCTTTTACAAAAACGGTTCTTTATGGAACCAACAATGGTTCTTCTTTGGTGCCTTGATATAGCAGTGTACAAGTAAGCACCCCAAAGGAAGCATTACTGGTCCTGATCAAGGTTCTATGCTTGCATGATCCTGTTGGAATCCACAACACTAGCAGGCCACCCTGAACTTCGTGCCTCAAAAATGACTACAGCTCTTGTTTCATCCGCAATCATCCAGCAACATGAACAGTTGATATGAAAACCTGTTTCTAGATGTTTAATCAGATTAATCAGATTTTGGATGCACGTTGTGGACACTGGCAGAAAGTCCTAGATGTTTTTAACATCTGTCTGCTGACTCCATATGGATATAATAATGTACCATGTGGTTGTGTGATGTAGGCTTGTGTACAGCGTTTTGATTGGATGTACGGTTTCTGCATTGAAAAATAAAATCCCCATAGGACTATTTGGGGTGCAAATGTTGTGCATTCTTTGTGCAGAATATACAAATACACTAGTAATACCAATCCAAACACATGGGGTACTACAGCAACCACCTGTGATACCACTGCAACTACATAGCAGTATCTTAGCAATACCACAGGAACCACCTAGCAACCACTTAGCAGCATGACAGCAACATCTGGAATACTGGAACATCTGGTTTACCCTAGTGACCACATAGCAACGGTCTAGCAACTGCTTGAACAGGGACACAAGTTAAGCTGTGCAACCTTTCTTTTAGAAACACTTTTCTAGTTTTTTTGTTATTTAGATCAAAGAAAATGTAAAGATTAAAGATTTAATACATAAATATAGTTTGACTAACTATTTGAAAGACATTTTCCTAAAAGAAATATGATTTTGAAACTGATATGACGTGTGTGTACAATTTGTCTAATAGGAGTCCGTATGGTCTCTCTTTCTCTATGTAGGCAGATCGTCAGCGCACTCCAATAAACCCTGCGTCAGACTTTACATAAACTGACCTCTCTGAGGGGGATGATGAGGCTGCAGATGGTTTCCTCTTTACTGGTGAAGCAGATGTAGTTGGTGGAGACGAACATTTGGCCGAGGATGTGCATCTTGTTGAAGGGAGTCCACAGCGTGCAGTCTGTGTGACCATCCAGCTTCTCGTCTTTTGGCAGGCGGAAGAGTGCCCGGTAACGCTCACTTTTGGCTCTGGCGTCCAGATCTCTGGATAGGCAGAAATAGAAGAGATGAGTAAACGGCATTATAAACGGCACTGATTATAATAGAAGTCTAGACAAACGCAATCTAACTAAACTAATAACACATAAACAGCTGTACTGTTCATGTCCAACACACTGAGTAAACATTCACAGTGCAGGCTAGAAAAAGTAAGTGAACCTCTGTGTTTAATGACTTCTCCAAGAGCAAAGGGTGTTTCTATTAATGAGTGTGGGATTCACATGAGCTGCTAACTTATAAATCTGCACTTCTTTAATAAAGACTGAGTGGTGTTAACCATGGTGAAACAACTTTCAGAAGACCTTATTAAATGTGTTACAGTGACGCATGAAGCTGGAAAAGCCTACAAAAGTATTGCGAAGGATCTGTATGTACAGTAGGTATACTGTTAAGATCACTCCAAGAGTACAAAAGCCAATTCTGAATGAGGTGAGATAGAGCCCACAGGTAACATTTGGTAGAGGCGATTGCTGCTGAAAGGGATCTACTAAGAATTAACTTACTTTTTCTAGCCTGCACTGTGATGTTTACTCGATATGCTCAATTAGAGACATGCCTATTACAATTGTTTGTGTTTGTCTATAATTGTAACTTGATGTAACACATGATGCAGGTTTCACTTGTGTGTTTTTGCAACTGTATGTCTTATTATGTATTAGCTGCTCTTCATCATTAATTACCCATTGTCAGGCCTTTTGGATATTTCCAGTATGGAGCAATGTATTCAAATCAAGACTCTACCATATTGTATCACAATCTATGATATGCATAAGCCAAATACGGGAACTCTGGAGTAACTTAGGTGTTGAGCAACTTTCAGCTTGGACACCCAACCCCTTTTAAACCAGTTCTCAGTCAACTGAGCCACCATCACACCACTGTGGGAAGTTCATTATAAAAAAAATACATATGCATATAAAACAACTGCTTAAATAACCAAGCAGCAAACCTATTTATCAGCACTCAACTGAGCCTGAAAGCTTCAGCAATTCCAGAAGCACTGCTTTTGTGCTTGCTGTGCAAAAAATGGGATTTCAACATTTACTTTTAGAAGCTTGGCAGGAGGCCATATTCCCGAGATTATAATGTAAATCTCTCCATTTCTTTTACAGAGGTAATTCACGTTTGGCACTTTGCTGGGGCTTAAATCACTTTCATGAGCATGTGGTTCGATCAGAGTGTGGAGGTGGCCGTCCACTGGTGCACTGAAGCGACCGGTAACACGCTTAACTCTTTACTTTTAGCTACAGGAAAGGGTGTACAGATTTAACCCACCTGTAACCCACATCCACTGATGCCTTTATGAAAACCGAGAGTCATAAAATCACCTCTTTTTGATGGGGGTGCTTAAAGCATAGTTGGAAAATGAACAGTCTGTATTTCAGCCAAACATCTAATGTACAACTGCACTGTAGTACACACTGGTTCCACCCTCAGGATACAGAGCCTGAATAACTGTCTTCGTCTGCCAAGCAGCCAGTGTTAAAGTGAATTACTGGGAATGCATTCCGAACAGGGAGGTCTCATGCAGAAGAATGGAGCTCTATGAAGAGCAACATCCTCGAGTATGCCACATGTAGCCACTGCACATTGTTTTTTTCAGCAGTGCTGCGGACGCTTCCTTCACTTCCTTCTCTTTTCTTTACAAAGCCTCTGCCCTAGCTGTGTTTACCAGCACTAGCACCCAAACTTAGCAACGCTAACCTCTTGAGGGCTGACACTTTCTTGGGCGACTTCTTCTTGAGTTTGGGCAGGGAGCGGTCCTGCTCAAAGCCCTTGTTGTCCAGGAGCTGTCTCATGGCGATGTTGGCCAGCTGCTCCATGAGCTTAAAAGTCTCGTTGATGTTGAGAAAGACGGAGAAGACATGCTCGCTGCACCGCGTGCTGACCCGCACCATGTCCGGCAACAGGAGAGTCGCATTCTTCTCCAGCTGCGTGATGTCTGCCCAGCGGACCACCAGCTTGGCTACGACAGCGGAAAGGAATAAAGAAGAGTGAGAAGACAAGAGTAGACCAATTGACACTATATGATTTCTAGGATTTACACAGTCTATAACATTAATATTACAATCAAGGAGACATTTTATTTGGATTGGTGATTTTTATATGAAATAAACACTCATCAGACTCTCAGTAACATCTCAACAACATCTCAGTGATGGAGCAGCAGTGGAGCATCTGAATGCAGTCAGTAGATCATCAAGAGCTTTTTAATGAACTGCTTAAATACACTGTGTTTATAATCTGCTGAATTCACCTCACTTTATTTGGAGAGTCGAAGTTCAGATCAGCAGATGTTCACCTGAGAGATCACTGATCATCTAATGCAGACCATCTCAACATCCTCAATTAGTCTTTATAGATATGCTGCTGCTGACACCAGTCTGAAACTGGAGATTAACTGGATTAGGTTCAGATTAAGGAGTCAGGGTTAGGGTTAGGATTAAGTTTTGGGGTAAGGTTAAGGTTAGGGTTAGGATTAGGGTTAAGGTTAGGTTTTAGGTTGAGGTTAAGTTTAGGGTTAGGATTAGGGTGAGGGTTAGGATTAGGTTTTGGGTTGAGGTTAGGGTTAGGGCCTGGGTGAGGGTTAGGATTACGTTTTGGGTGAGGTTAAGGTTAGGATTAGGGTCAGGATGAGAGTTAGGATTAGGTTTTGGGTTGAGGTTAGGGTTAGGACTAGGATTAGGATTAGGTTTTGCGTTGAGGTTAGGGTTAGAGCCTGGGTGAGGGTTAGGATTAGGTTTTGGGTTGAGGTTAGGATTAGGGCCTGGGTGAGGGTTAGGATTAGGTTTTGGGTTGAGGTTAGGGTTAGGACTAGGATGAGGGTCAGGATCAGGATTAGGTTTTGCGTTGAGGTTAGGGTTAGAGCCTGGGTGAGGGTTAGGATTAGGTTTTGGGTTAAGGTTAAGGTTAGGATTGGGGTCAGGATGAATGTTAGGATTAGGTTTTGGTCTGAGGTTAGGGTAAGGATTAGGTCCTGGGTGAGGGTTAGGATTAGGTTTTGGGTTAAGGTCAGGATTAGGTTTTGGGCTGAGGTTAGGGTAAGGATTAGGGCCAGCGTTAGGTTTTGGTGAAGGATGTGTCAGTTTCTGCTTAATGGAAGTAAGATACTAAGTCTACTTTATCAGATCAACAGGAAATCAGGAAGCACCAAGATCTTTACCTCTGCGTATTTAGATGCTTCACTGCTGCTGCTGCACTGATATGGTGTTGATGTGTTGATGTGTTACTGAGTTATGAGTTTATTATATTTTTACAAAGCATACACAGGTCAGTTAGCCTATATTCATACTGCTGTAAATACAGCACTATATGGTGAATTCCTCTAATGTGAGACACTGTCTAATGTGGTAAACCTAAACTTTATTCAGTGTAGTCAATAAAACTATGGGTTAACCGTGATGGCATTTGACCAAAACCACATGACATTTCAATTGGCCAATCTTAGTTCAGGGTGGAGTAACCTTCAAACAGGAAGTTTAGGCTAGATTAGACCAATTCTCTCTACATACAGGTTAAACAACATGCATATGTACCGTATGTGTTATGATACCCTTTGGCTGTTCCAGTCATTCGTTTGTATTTGTGAGCACCAACTCCACAAAGACTCACACTCACCCTCCTTGCCCAGCAGGTAGGAGTAGAAGCAGAGGTGGTTGATGCTGAGGTAGAGCCAGCCCTGCCTGGGCACTTTCCCCTTCCAGTAACTGCAGGAGTAGTAGTTCACCAGCTTCTCCTCCTCCGGCATGCCGAACAGCTTCCGGAACTTAGTTATGGCCTCCTTGAACTTATCCGTGTCGTCGTCCTCTTTGATGTCATGGTTTTTGTTGTATTCAGCAATAATACCCTGCAAGGGAGTGAGTGAGTGAGTGAGTGTTTGTGAGAAGAACAGAGGAAGAGAGAGAGAGAGAGACTATACATATACAAATACCATCTGTTTCCCATCATCTGTGTATTATGATAAGTCTTTCAGTAACAGCAGGGAACAGGTTCGGCTCTCTTTTGTCTCCGTATTTGGCTCATAAAGCGATGCACAATGTAGTACAACATGAGCTATTCTCACAGCACTTACCAAACCAATTTCACTTAGACTAAGAAATGAACAGCAGGACGCTTAGGCAATCCAAAAAACTTCCTTTTATTCTATAGTCATAACCATATCGCCAGGCACCCCTGGTCTAATGACACATCTAGTTGATTTTTTAAGTGAAAATATGTGAACCAATCCTCTACAGGAAAGCACACTTAAATATGCCATTCTTCTGCACATTTTAGACACAAATATAACTGAATTTCACTGAAAAACTGAATAACTGAATTTCACATATTGGAAAAAATACAGCATAACATATTTAATGTGCCATTATGTGCATATATGGTGGTGCCGCATGAGGATGATCAGGCTAGAAATACCTGTGGGTGTGTGAAGGGACAGATTATGTACAGGTAATTGCAAATTACTCTTAATTGCACATGTGTGTGTGTGTGTGTGTGGGGGGGGGGGGGGGGCACACATGTTCCCTGAATTGGACGTGTGGACAACGGGCTGCAAAGCAGATGTTAATGATTGGCAGAATGGAGTGATTGCAGTTGGGCGTACCAAAGAGCATAGTGTAAAGGAAGTAGCTGAATCTGCAGGTGTATGGAAGCGTATGGTCATACAGGTCTACCAGCAGTGAAATCCCAGTCTACAGACAATTCTCGTCAGGATTGTGGCAGAAATATAAACGGACGGATAGGGGCTGACGCATGGTGATTTTTTTTTGTCTGGGGAGCTTATATATACACTTGTACAATTATAAGATATGCAGTAGTTGTGCTTTATAATAAGCAAAAGTGTGTTTCTGAGGAGCAGGTGAACTTATTTACAACCGCCTATATTTTAAACATTCAAAACATTAATTTTTAAAGAAATACTGTGGCAGTGAGGTGTGTATTATGACCTGTGATATTTCCTCAGCACTACTGATGCAACAGGCTGACCCTAAACAGCAAATTCAGTGAGCTGTGAGTAACTTATCTTAGTCTCATGATTAATCATGAGAGCTCGGAGAGGGAAGAACTGAGCTATTAAAGAAGCTTCCACTGAGAAAAAAGGATCCCTAGGAGCATAAAACGTCCATCATTATAGTTTTAACTTGAAAGGAACTAAAATTTAAGAGATCACCAACAAGATCAATAATTTTAATCCAGTGTGAATCTGCAGTGTGCAGTTTATTTTATAGCCTGGTAGTAATAACTGTGGAGCCTGAATCTGTAGGGTACATAGTTTTAAACAGTGTGACAGTAATAATTTAGGAGTAATCTTTAATCCAGTATGAATCTGCAGGGCACAGAGTTGCACAGTGTGACAGTAATCAAGTGGCCTTATGTATCTCATTAATAAATGGCCCTTTAGCCTCACCTGAATCTTGCCCTTGACAAAAGTAGTGATGTCGTTCTCGTTTTCGAAGATGGACAGAGTCTGCAGCAGGTTGTGCTCCAGCCACTCCCAATGTTCTGTGATCTCTCTGCGAGAAGTCCCTGAAAGACACACACACACACACACACACACACACTGCATAAATTATGAGAATCTAAAAGAACATATAACAATCCACTTACCTTCATTCAAATAACAGCATTTGTAAAACTAAAAAAAGACATTTCCTGAAGGAAGTAATGTATGTAATGGTAATGATGTCCACTTCCAGGCAGTTGATAGGCTACTTGGTTACTATGGCATTGAAAAGCTACATGGATGCTATGGTATTGCTGAATATGTGCTATAGTGTTGCTAGGTGGTTGCTAAGGTATCTAAGTTAGTTGCTAAGGTGTTGCTAGGTGGTTGCGAAGGTATCCCAGGTGGTTTCTAGGGAGTTGCTAAGTGCTTGCTATGGTGTTGCTAGGTGGTTGCGAAGGTATCCCAGGTTGCAACTGCTATCACAGTTCCAGATGAGTGTCCCAGATGGGTGTTTTGATAAATCAAGATATATAAACACAAAAATCATTTTTCATGATTTTCTCTTTTTGACATAATATGAGACATTTGCACTACATGACTGAGCTGATTTCACTTGCTTTCCATGTCGTCCATCATCATTTAGTGGTAATGAATGCAAGATTTGTCAGGATTTAGATGATGAATGGACCAACATAAACATATGCAAATAAAATAAAATAAAAAATAAAGAAATAAATAATTACAAACTCCCACTCACTTCCACTAAAAGTGGAACAAGCTTTTTTTACAGCCTCATCCTGTAAAGTTGCCATTTTGGAGAAGGTTTTTTGTGAGACAGCCGTGTTACATAATTCAAGAAAAGTTAATTATTTTGATTACAATAATCCAAGTTAACCCTAACCCACGTCACATTACTGATTCACCAATGAGTCCCTTATAAACTTCGGAAGGTGCTCTGCAGTTGCAGCCCTGGGGGAAATATTGTCTAAATGCTTTTTTTGTAGCAAACCTTTAACGCTCAATCAGTCTACATTTCCCGAACAGAAAACGTACAGACCTCAGCATGAACTCAACACATATCACTCTGCGGCCCTTTTAGCCTATTAATCTTTCCCCCTGTCCAGATAATGAGCTGCTAGCATGGTCTCCAGTCTCATAGCCCTCTGTTAGCTAATGACCTGGACAAACCAGGTTCACTCCATGTCAGATCACTGGAGCCTGACTGCACCTGGCACTGGTCTCAGAGTGTGTCAGGATTACGCAAGAGCTTGTTCATATACAGTCTTTTTAATCGGGCATTTAGTAACACTGTATTGTAACACTTCAAATGGGAATTTCCCCACTGCGGGACTAATAAAGGACTATCTTATCTTATCTTATCTTCACTAACACTGTGATGGGTGGCCTACTGTATTAATAGCCTGAATTCTTAAAGTTATCATACATAAGAGCTTCATAAAATTGGACATTTATCCAATTAAAGCTTCATACGTATGACGTGTTCAATTTGATTCCGTCATCTTCCAGGACATCGTTTTTTCCGACAGTTCCATAATTTCGGGAGGAAGAACATGCCTGAAGCCCCTCCTGCCTAATCTACTGTCCTATAAATTCCATCCCTACCGTGTTCATGTGTCTATGTCAAGTCTGCACAACCCTCCACCACCCCGTCGCCTCCCTCTTAACCCTGCCATGCATCACTCCTGGCTCCACATATCAGGGGGGAATGGCTTCTACCTTGGTAAGATAAACCAGCTCAATATTCCTAGGAGTTCTCCACCCCTTTCTTACAGCCTTCCCCTAAATTGTCACGAGCTGAAGGCATGGTCCGAAGTAGCAAACTGTTCTGTTAGCTAGTTACAGTCATCACCCAAGAGTACACATCAAGCTAAGTTAGCTAAGATTTGCTTGCATCTCCATTGTCAGTGCATTCACATGCTGTTACTGTGGCAACTAATGTGGCTAAACTAGCAAATGTAACGACAATCAAGGTATTTATCGTCGCTGTGACGCAAAATCTCAATTTTCTTCAGGTTTTTTCACTTATTTACATAAGTATTTACACTTATTTTACCTTATTTTAATCCTACATTCTTCTCTTTTGCTGTTATGCAAAAATAAATTGTATGTGTAAAAAATATTTGCTCGTTTTTGCTGTTTTTCACTTTGCGCATTAGTCCGAATTTCATGATGAATGAACCCACATATACTTCCAAAATGACTTTATTGTTGACTTCCCTTGAAAGTAACAACGTTTTTTCCTCCGCCTGTACAGTTGCCATTTTGGAGATGCAGGGTTTTTGCGAGACAGCAGTGTTACATAAGAAATGTTCAATATGTTGGTCAATCTTAAGTGAATCATAACCAATGTCACATTATTGATTCACCAGTGAGTTTCTAATAAACTCTGGAAGGGGTTCTGCAGTTGCCACAGCAGTTCTTTTTCACACTACGCAGGTTATTCGTACTAAGGGAATTTTTCGTGTAAGCGTTATTTTGTAGGAAACCTTTGTAGGTAATGTTTGTGTTAATGTCTGACCAGCTCAGAGCTAGCCAATCATTGACTTTGCTCAGGATGTCTTAACAAAACATAAACTCAAGGCAACCAGCCTGAATCGTGATACCCTCAGTGGTCGTAAACACCGGTCAGGTACCTTTCATTTACATTTACATTTAAGGCATTCAGCAGACGCTCTTATCCAGAGCGACTTACAAAAGTGCTTTGCTATTTACCCAAGAAAAACCTCAGCTAGTTTGAAAAGGCTAATAGTTCAAAGATACCTCTAAGTTTAGACTCATCAGACTGAACACAAGTCAATAAGGAGTCCACTCTGCTATTCACCCAAGTATTCTCTGAAGAGGAGGGTCTTCAGTCTGGGTTTGAAGACAGTGAGCGTTGGACTCTGCTGTTCGGACACCCAGGGACGTTCATTCCACCACTTCGGTGCAGGACAGAAAAAAGCCTGGATGCTTATCTTCCGCTGATTTTGAGGGATGGCGGGTCGAGCCGAGTCGTACTTACAGCTCAAAGGGCTCTTGGTGCGGATTGGCTTTTGACCATTTCCATCATTAACCCGGTCTTAATGCCAGGAAGCTGGATCAGACACTTTTAAACCATCTTTAATAACAAAATGTGAGAAATATGGGAAAAAATGCTAAACCTACACTCGAAAAAAGACAAGGTTGTTTTGGTGTTATATTCAAGCATAATCACAGTTAACACATTTAACCAGGTTTCTTACAACTTGTTTTAATGTCATCTTTAAACTGCTAAGTTGTACTTCTGGTGAATCTAACTCTAAATACTGGTTCTTACTGGTTCTTTTCCTACAGTTCAGTGGGAGGAGCAGGTCTGCACTTTTGCTGGAATGCTGTAAGTCAGTTTAGGAAGTTTTCCGTACGTCATGGAAAACCAACCAAGCAGAGAACAGTAGCATGCAGTGATATCTGATAGACTCATATCAGTCAATAGCAGCCAACAGGGGCAAATGTCTTACTCAGCTGGGAAATCTACATCATCCTTGAGAGTGCAGTCTGAAGTGGGTTACCTTGCAGAACAGAATGTGCAAAGCTGAGGAGGCAAAATATTCCAACTGAGAGGGACCACTGCCCCCCCCCCCTCGCTTTCCTCCCATGGCTCCTAGCCTGTGCCTAGTCCCTTTCCCCACTAACATGTCTGACAGTGTCATTTCTCGTAGGACGCCCTTCGCTGGGCAGTAATTGCTGTACGTAGCAAAAGCTATGGTTGAAAACCGACTTTGGAGCCTGGTGAGAGAGGCCCCAATTCCCAAATACGTGAATGCCAGGAATGGCGTGCAGTAGTAATCCAAGGATAAGCTATAAACTATTTACCACTTCACACTGAGTGTACTTACTAAGAAGGGCTCTTAATAAGCAGTACTCAGCTTCAAGAGTACTCAAGGTCTTAATAATAAAGACTGAGCAAATACCCAGGTTTAAAACTAAGCCCAAACGAGTCAGCTTGGGCACTGTTTTCCAGCATGCTAATAGCGCTGAACGATCGGCGTTAGGTTAGGTTAAATTTCCTTACTTAAAACTAGTTCAACAATGTTGTTGATCATTAACACTGCAGCTCAACCTTCTAACAACCACAGAGAGTCTCACCACTAAGAGTTAAGTGTGTGCAGGTTGATGAAGTTGTTAGTGTTGGTCGTTGAAGAGCGTGTGCAAAAAAGCCCTAAGGGTCTGTGTAGAATGGCCTTCTGGTCCTCAGTTGCGCAGAATGACTCTCAGGATGAAAGGGGTTACTGCAAACACTCTCAGAACACAACCCTGACCAATACACACTGTAATACCAACACACACACGGTGGTTGGTGTTACACAACTGATAACACCACTACCTGCGAGTGAGCTACCACACCATGTTGGAGACTGGGGTTCGATTCCTGGTCTGGGTGGCTATGCTGCGCTACACCAATAAGAGTCCTTGGGCAAGATTCCTAACACTAGGTTGGCCCACCTCTGTAATACCAGTAACCTTGTAAGTCGCTCTGGATAAGAGTGTCAGCTAAATGACATAAATGTGAATGTATAAATGTAATACACACCTGGGAACATTATTGAGCACACACATTCACACATTATATGAGAAAGGCTAAGGTAGGTAGGTAGCTAAGAAGGATGGCAGGTAGGAAAGAAGGTAGGTAGGTATGGAAAAAGGTAAGTGGTAAGTGCTTGATAGGCAAAGTAGGTAGGTGGGAAAGAAGGATGGAGGAAATAGGAAGGAAAGAAGGAAGGAAGGAATAATAGTAGGTAGGATGGAAGGAAGGAACGAAGAAATGTAGGAACAGATAGGTAGAAAGGTATGCAAGAAGGAAGCAAGGCCGAAATGTGGGATGGTAGGCCGTTTGGTAGGTAGGCAGAAAGGACGGTAGGATGGTAGGTAAATAGGTAGATAAATAGGAAGGAAAAAAAGAACAGACATTAGGAAGGAAGGTCAGAAGGTCAGAAGGTAAATAGGTAGGTATTAGAGCTGGGCAATACGACAATATTTTATCATATCGTGATACACATTATTCTTTTTTAAGCATATCGAGGATATGATCAGTGCTTAAATAACCCTGATCGGCTGCATGTTTCATTACAATCAGTGTAATTAGTTTGTTTTAACTGAATAAAGTGCAGCACACTCCAATAAAAATCACTGGACTGAAGTTTGGATGGTAGTTTTAAAAAATCCATCACTACTGGTGCATTTTGTCTGAGATCACGTCTACCCTTATGAATATTGTGTATCGTGAAAATATCTTCTGTCTTCTGAAATCATCTATCTGCCGGCCCTAGTAGATATGCCATCCAGTAGGTAGGTAGAAAGGAAGGAAAGTAGAAGGAAGGTTGGTTAGGTAGGTGGGGAGGAATAAACGAAGGACGGAAGTAAAGGTAAGTAAAGGAAATAAGGAGAGATGAAGGTAAACGTATGTAGTGTGACCAGTGTTAGCAGCAGAGTGAGGGTTAAACTCTCCCAGAGGGATTCAGCAGCACAGTGACCGCCGCTGTGCAGGAGGTGCAGCAGTAAAAGTAAAATCTGCCCGCTCCTGCTGAGCAGCCGAGCAGCCCCCCGTCCTGCAGATCTGCTCAAACCACATTAAAACAACATGGAAGGAGCATGGTCTCCCTCAGGGGAGCAAGGATACTCTCTATCTCTCTCTTTTTCTCCCTCTCAGAGTCACATACTAATGCGTGTCCTAAACTGAACCGGTATGGTTCAAGCGGTGATGGTATCTGAGTGAGTGAAATCATCTTAAATGCACTGAATATATCTAACGCTTCTCATTATGGGATTTTTATTCAAATATTATGAGATTATTCCGCCTGTTTTTGTTTATCTGGTAATAACTTTTACTAAATTAAATTATCCTAGATAATGGATATCATCAGAATAATCCAATAATATTCTTATAATAACAAATGTATATTGTCATTATAATATAATTTATATATTATAAATAAATACATAAATTACACACACATATATATATATATATATATATATATATATATATATATATATATATGTACATTTCTGTTTTGCAGAACGTCATTTATCTGCAAGTCCAGCCGACTCCTCCTCACACTGTAGAGGTAGAGTGACAGCGGTGCTATACAGTGCTATGCAGTTTGTTGGGGGAATGGAGAATCATCAGTATCATGCTCAGCTACCCTAAGTGCGAGACCCAATCCAATTAAGCATGCTAACGTGCACTATTGCTGAAAGCCTGCAGCTAAGAGAGAGATTTTGGCTCTTGGATCAATAACGCAGAAGTAACATCAGTGCACATCAGAGTAAACAACGTAAACCACAGCTAAAGACGTGAGTGGTTTATATTGGGAATGCACAATATACTAGAATTATTTCGGTATCTGCAGATACACTGCTGTAAAAAATGGGCACCACACACACATACTTAAATATGACTGTTATTGAGCAATCAATATTTAATGATGCATTTATTGAACTCCTGAAGAGCAGAGCGTTTAGGTGATCTAAAGCTACTGTGCTAAAATATCTGCATTTTATTATGGTTGCTCATTGCAAACTTGTTACACAGTTTCAGTGAGTGCTACAAATACACTAGGAAACACCCAACCCAACACATGGTGTACCACATCAACCACCTGAGACATGCCAGCAACCACCTGAGACACTAAAGCAACCACCTGAGCAACACTATAGCACTCGTCTAGCATCCACTTACTAACATCAAAGCAACCATATGAGATACTGCTGCAACCACCTGGGAACACCATAGCAGCCACTTAGCAACACCAAAGCAACTACTTGGAATAACATAACACCCCCTTAATCTAACATAGCAACTGCCTAGCATGACTCTAGCAACCACCTGAAGTACTGTACCAATGATCTAGCAAAACTATAGCATTAATCCAGCAATCACTTAGCAACACTACAGCGACCACGCCACCATATAGCAACTTCATAGCAACTACTTTTTAGAAAAACATAACACAAAAACATAAAGTTGAGCTATCATAGCAAGACCCTAGCAACCACCTGAAATGCCATACCAGCCATCTAGCAAAACTATACCGTTAATCCAGCAACCACTGAGCAACACCCCAGCAATCACCTGGAATACGATAGTAATCACCAGGCAACCACATAAAATACCATAGCAACCTTCTTGCAACACTATAGCACTCATCTAGCAGTATATAGTATATAGCCCTTAGTATATAGTACACAGCACTAAGCAACACCATAATTGCCTAGCAACACCCTAGCAACACTATAGCACTCATCTAGCAGTGTATAGTATATAGTCCTTAGTATATAGTATACAGCACTAAGCAACACCATAATCGCCTAGCAACACCTTAGCAACCACTAAGCAACACTTTAGCACTCATCTAGCAGTATATATTATATAGCCCTTAGTATATAGTATACAGCACTAAGAAAGACCATAATCGCCTTGCAACACCCTAGCAACACTAAGCAACACTGTGGCACTCATCTAGCAGTATGTAGTATATAGCACTTAGTATATAGTACATAGCACTTAGCAACACCATAATCACCTAGCAACACCCTAGCAACCACTAAGCAACACTGTAGCAATTTTCTAGATCAGGTTGTTGCACATGCTTCTTCAATCTATTGTCGCCTTTCCTATTACATATATATTTATATAATCCAAAAAGTGAATAACATGTAAATAAAGCATAAAAAAATCCTATACAGTAATTTCTACACCCGAACTAGAACTCGCCCACCTATGGAAACACAGCCTCAGTGGCTACCGCTCATCAGTCGAACGCTGAGATCATACAAACAAACCACCATTACACCATTTGAAGAAGAGGAGGATAAAGATCATTGATTTCCGAGCTTCTTCCGAGCCTTCCCTCTTTAAGCCCAGTGGGGTATGAGGTAATGGCTGGCATACGGAGACAACCGGAGAAAGGGTCCGGATGTGAGAGAATATTGTGAGTGGGGGAGTTTAGAGTGGAAGATACTGAAGGCAGCGAGATACCGTGTGCGATGGTCCAATAGACTAGCGAGTCGGGCGTCTGGTAAAGGATCCTGTACGGGGCCACACGGGCACTAGAGTCCAGCACTACGTCCAGAGTTCCCACCAGCAAACCTGCAGGAAAAGAAGTAATTCTGCATTTAGTAGCTTCAGGGTGAAAAGGAAAATGTGGGGAATTTAAATTATTTAAAATATATTTATACATTTATTTTTTAATAAAATTACAATTACTGCAATTACCCAGTCCATATGTATACTCCCCCTATCGCATGCAATGCTCCCAACACTAGTGACCAACACACGCCTCATGTGCAACTAGCCAGAGCCTCTTTTTCGAACTGCCTGGAGGGAAGCACTGAGTACCCGGTGCAAAGAAGCACTGTGTACCCGGCTCTGATGCATCGGCCAGCAGATCAAATTGGCAGTGGCAGCAAGTACAGAGAAAGAGCTCCATCAACCCACCCTGGATAGAGCCAGGCCGATTGCTCTCTCAGGGCCTGATTCGAACCAGCGATCCTCTGGTCATAGTGACAGTACTTTATTCCACTGGACCACATAGGGCCCCCTCTGTTTCACTTTTAATGGTTTCCCCCAACTAAAAAACAGGCAAGAGGCCCTGAATCTTTTAGATTTACACACCAAGTCATGAGCTAATTCCTTTCAGAGTTAAAACATGTTTACTTTGGAAGTGAAACAGAAATATTCCACACTTCCAGAATCCTATAAAGCATATGACTATGATAAAGCAATTCCACAGGTCTAGAATGAATGATTCACAACTGGGCATGTACACTATTACACATACATCCCAGGTTTGGCAATGTGCTACTTTATTAGTCTACTGGTTTTGTGTGTTTTTGTTTTTATGTCAGTAAATTTGGATAAAATTACAATTACTGCAATTACCCAGTCCATATGTATACTCCCCCTATCGCACGCCCCTGGTCATGTCCATTATTACACACAAGCCCAAGTTTTGGCAATGCGCTACTTTGTTCATCTACTGGTTTTGTGTGTTTGTAGTCTGTATGTGTGTGTGTAGTCTGTATGTGTGTGTGTAGGGGGTATGTGTGAGTGCAAGAGAGAAATACAGGGTGTTCGTTTCTGTCACTTAAGTAAGAATGAATCAAAACCCACTGCTGCGCTTCAAACAGTGTCTGGTGGAGGCGTCTAAAACAGCACCTTCCTCTTCCTTTCACACCTCACCACTTTTTACAACAGGGTTGCACAGTTTCACACATAAAGACTCAATGGTTTCACACCGGCTACCAACCAGGCAAGAAAGTGACAAGAGGCCAATTAGCCCTTTTAAGTTGCCTGAGGACTGCAATCAAATGAATATTCGCTTACAACTGTGGAGATGAAGAGGCCAGTAAATAAACAGAAAAGGCCACTGGGGTGTTGGTTGGTGGTACAGTCAGTGAAGACATGGGAAACCAGCATGGGAAAGAATGAAGGCTTCAGATATGTAGGTAAACAGCCGAAGAAAGAAAAGGCTGGTTCAGGAGGGGTGGAGCCTCTTTAACGTTAAATATTCATGTTCTGCACTGGGCTATTTTCAGCCTTGTGTTAATCATTCCCATGATTTCATACATAATCCAGCTATAATTTCAAGTAATTGGAGATCCTTTAACAAATTAACAACCCCAGGATTCACTTAGGGATCTAAACATTTAACATGCACTTACAAATATTGTAAAAATATGTTAGCTTGTTTGCATTGTTGGTAGTTACAGGGTGTAATACAGCTGGCATGGATCTACCATAAACTACTACACCATTATGACGGCTGGGCCGAATAGGTAGAGCTATGCAAGCTAGCCTGTAGCTAAATGCATGAGCTAGTCTATAGTCTTTTGCGTGAAAACAAGCGTCACCACATTTCTTGATGGATCTGGCAGGGACGTGATGAAGCAACGTTGATACCAAACATTCAAATTCAACACCAATGCTTGAATGTGTGCCTTGTGCCTTGTGCTTGACACTCAGGTTCAGGTGCACATATTTTAAAAAATTCAGTGCGTTTTGACATGTAATGTCAAACAATAGCCCCCCAGAGCTGTAATTATAATCTACACAGGTTAGTTTTATTAAATTACCTCCAACAGAATGGCCTCACTGTCTGCCACGACATCCACCAACTAAATAAACAGGGTTGTACAGTACAACCAAAAACACTATTAGGCTAAGTCTCTGGTGCAGAATAAGTAGGACGTACAATAGTGTCTTTTTACTCTTCATTTACATGTACAACACACTGGTCTACATATTTATTGCATATAGTAGTCCTACTTACTCTGGACCCTAATCCCACAGCCTTCATACAAACATTCATTTGCACATATTTGTCTTTGTGTATATTTGTATTTATCCACTTTTTCCTGTCCTGGCCCCAAAGAGGTTGAACAAACCTCCCCTGGGTGTCCATCTCAGAGGAGACACCCATCTCTGGGTGTCCATCGTATTATGGTCTCCATACTGACTTCTGTATTTATTAGTACCTAAGCTTAAAGGGATCTTTTGGATTCTAGTCTATACAAACTAGCTAAGGGTATTTTCTGTGAAGCATTCTGTAAGTCGCCCTGGATAAGAGCGTCTGCTAAATGTATCCTTAAATGTAAATATGATACATACAAATATGTGAGCAAATGAGCAAATGTGTGCTGAAGGCTGGGCATTAAAAATGTGTGTATTGTAAATACTGTGTATTACAGTACATCGCACTGCGTTGTGCTATACTGTATCTTTTATACTGCAACCAACGTTAGTTAGTTGTGTAGAAATTTCATGATGAACACTATGCCCCGAAGATCGCCGGTTCAAATCCCAGTTCATGCTGGTTGCCATCAGCAGCCGGAGCCTGAGAGAGCACAATTGGCCTTGCTCTTTCCAAGTGGGTATATGGCTCTCATACTCTTCCCACATCACTTTAGTGTGATGCTGCCCAGCACTGGCATCTGATGGCCAATGCATCAGAGCTGAGCTAACATGTGATAGGAGGAAGAGTACTAACGAGTGGGTTGGGTAATTGGCCATCCAAAATTGGGAAGGAAAAGTGGTCAGAAATTAACACAGTCTCACAGTCCAGTCCAACTTTCTCCACCTCATCTCTACATTACGACAGCTGGGCAGAAACAGTAGAAATACCCTGTTCATGGATTTCATGGATAGATTTTGAAATGTGGGGGGAGATACTGCCCCCCACCCCTTTACGTCCCTGAGGAAGCTACGCCTCAGCTTTACAGCCTTTGACAGAGAGCTGGAGACTTTGCGGCTAGTTGTGAGCTACTTTGAAGGCATGTGTATGAAAGCAGCATTAGCATCATTCAAAGGCAATAGCATGACAGCTCTGGTAAAAGCAGAAGCATGGCTTTGTGTTCATCTCCAGGGAGGACTCTCAGTTCTCGGTTCTTCTGTATCTGCAGACTGTCTGATGCTAATCTACACAACACACACACACACACACTCAGACAGCCAGACCCACACACACACTCTCAAGGTCTTCTGAGAAGTAGTTCTTCTGCTCCAGGGCCTCCTTAAATAAGGCATCTGAATACAATTACATTTCAATGACTGCATCTCTCCCACTCTCTCGCTCCTCGTCTGAACCCCCCTCGCGCTCTCCTCCTGGCAGTCTGCACAGAGCTACACAATGAACAGGGAACTCAGATGTAATAAGCTGAGATTGTTTCATTTGACAGACGCTGCAGGAAACAAATACAAAACGTACAGGTTGAAACTGAGCCAAATTCATAAATGCAGCATTGCAACATGCTGACGACCCATTTAGTCTCATTTAATTGTTCTGGAGTTCAATTCACCACTAAAGCCACCAGCCTTGGTTATGCATAAATATCAATTTTAGGATTTCCATGAAATGATCTGTAACTGGGACATTTCTGATTTGAACCACATTCCCATTAGGGCTGGGATTTGGCAAGAACCTGGAGATAAGATCCGTATCACGGTACAGGGGTTACAAAAGCTCATAATATAAAAACACACCACATAATGCATAAAATCTGAGTGATCTGAGTGAGATCTAAATGCACCCATTGCTGACACAGATGTGCACATACACACAGCTGGTCTACCCCCTGTAGAGCAGTATTGCCAATAGAATCAATAGGACCCTCTGGAGCAGAGAAATATAATGTCAGGCATGGGCTAGAGGGGTGTAAAGCCCCCCAGACATTGAGCTATGGAGCAGTGGAAGAACTGTGTTCTCTGGAATGATGGATAGTGGTGCTCCATCCAATACTTTTGGGATGAGTTGGGGAGTTGGAGATGAGGTGGGGTGGTGATCATCCAGCATCCTGACCTCACTAATGCTGTTGTCACTGAATGTAATCAAATCCTTACAGCAATGCTCATAGAAAGCCTTCTTGCCTGGACAGCAGAGGCAGTCACCCCAACAAAAGCAGGATAAACTTGTTTCTAATACCCTTGATTTTAGAAGAAATAATGATTGAGGAGGTGTCCAAATACTTTTGTCCACATCATGAATCCAGCAGTCTGGTTACTATGATATATCAATATATTTTTTACATCCCATAATTTACATGAGGGTGGCACTAGATCAATCAGAACAGGAACACAAGCAAACACTTAGGCTGTAACACCACACTCTTAAAAGTAAAGGTGCTACAAAGGGTTCAACATTCACATTTGGTTCCAAAAAAGTGAGGAACCAAAAGTGGTTCTTCTTCTTTGGCCTCCCCTCAAAGAACCACCTTTATTTGAAGACCTAAATCCTGTCTGACCATCTCGCACTGTAAGGAAACCAAAGTCTACAACACAAACCTCAAGTGGGTGTGGGTGCAAATACATCACATGACTCCAAGCTATGAAGCTCACCCAAACAGACCTGCTCTTCCTGCTCACCCAGAGCCTTAATGCGTGGACATCATTCTCAGCACTGCTCAGACATCACATGTTTCATTACAAAGCCAACAAATGCTCCCTGTAATCCAAGCTGCTCAACAAAGCCTGGGCTTATAAATCGAAGGTCCTCCTTCTAGAGTGGGAGACTGCCTAGCCTAGCCTAAGAGATGAATTCACAGGTTAATAGCATCACTGAGACATTGGGTCCTAGTGTCCATGGGGTCCTGGGGTAATTCCTTCTTTTACAGGAGCTTCTCAGGTGGCTTTATCCCTGTCTGGATTGGTCTGTGGTCTTTTCTCCCTCCTCCCCTGAGAAGATTACCGGCTCAACTAAACTCTGAACATGTAAGGCCACACATAGATGCTCCTCTCCTCTCCATAGATGTGATTATCAAGGCAAATGTTACATCAAACTGGGAAAACAAGGTTTCTGACCATTGCTACTCGCCATACAAAGTCTCCAAGTGTGTATTCATATAATACAGTTCCAACCGAAGCTTTAAAAGGCACTGCTGGGCGGTATCCTGACGAGATTTTAGCCGCATGCATTTACATCCGTTAGTCAAATGCACCTCTGGCTCTGAAATCTGATTGCTTTGTAGGCCAGAATATGCAAATTCCCTTCTTGTACTGCAATGGTTACTGGTGTTGTACTGGGAGGGATTGAGGTAGTTGAATGTGTCTTGGAGAGGTGGCTGCATTTACACTGCTATAACAGCTCAAATGCGTCTCAGACCACCTCCTGAAGTGGTTTGAGTGACCGAATCTGTATCTGGTTTAAATGCAAATTGGTAATATGTGGCTCGGCCATATCCAGACATAACCCTGATCCTCAAGATGAAGCATGAAGTGACCAGGTCTTTTACACAGGCAGTTTACTGTTTTACACAGTACTTTTTGGAACCAAATTTGGTTCTTCTATAGCAGAGGTGGGCAACAGGGCCTGGATTCCAGCACAGTTTTCGGATTCCCCTGCTCTGCTAAGCCTGATCATTAACAGTGAGGTGGATCAGGTGGGCTTGAGCAGGAATAGCACTAAACTCTGCAGGAATCCAGCCCTCCAGGATCAGAATTGGCATTGTTCAAAGAACCAGTTCAAGCAGAGAATCATAATTAACACCATAGTATGATTAAAACAGAAGGTTATGAGGATACAGTAAAATAAAGGGAGAGTAGTTAATGAAGGTGTTAAAAGATGCTAAGCATAATTATACCCAGAAATGAAGTTTTTTTTTTTTACAATGGTCAAAACAAACTGATAAGAATTACCTGCGGCCGCTAAATGCTTAGCTAACTAACAGCACTTGCAAAAGAGGTTTATCTGAGGGTCAAACTCTGGGCGGTAATCCACTGGAACCAACCAATAACCACAACAGTCAATTCCAAAGCAACAGTCAATTCTGGTGTGGAACTCAAGCTCAGGCCAACGTACAGACATGCACAAACTCCCACACAAAGAGTCTAATGATAAAACGGCCACAAATGGATCCAACTTCCTCTCTCCGGCCTTGACCGTAAATGTGGAAATGTGAGGACTCCGCTCGGCCATATGACCATTTCAGTTCCTTCTTTAAAAGCTGGCCAGGCTGAGCCGTGCTTTCCTCAATTGCTGGGGAGGAACAGTCAGGGTCATGTGATGTTTTGAGGACAGAACCGGAGGCAAGGCGAGTTTAGCAGAACCTATTGTCCGGAGTTCAGCCACGTACAATACAAACCAATCTACTGTTCGCCTCCATGCTGGAAATCACAGAGCTGGCTTTCAGGCGGAATAATCATTTCTCTCATTATTGTCATTTTTAACTGCAGTCTGCTTTCAATTCTCCTCCATTTGGATTCTGGCTTCTGCTCGAAGCGCCGCTCTCTGGCGAAAGCTTAAAATCAATATGGTCTCAAATAACACGAACCTAAGAGGTCTGCGGTGAAAAGCAATAAACTAGGGAGCAGCTGCCTGTATGCGTACATCATCAGAGCACAAAAACAACATTCTTCCTCTTTTGCTATCCTTTATTCCACCCTAGACCGTTAGATAAGCTGGGAAACTAGGCTTGGCATTAAAGGCTCCAGTCAATAAGTCTTTCAGAGATAAGGGGGTGGAGGTTGGACTGAATTTGCCTATGGCCATCACTGCAGTTAAGCAGCGGAAAAACCTGTACCGGCGCGTGAAGATACGTAAATGAGTTGGCTAGTCAAGTCCTTAACTTGGCTCATTCTCACGAAACAGTCAACGTCAAACAGTGTCCATAAAGGGGTTTCTGTGTGACCCAGCCACCAGAGTCATCTGAGTCCCAGAAAGCACAATTAGCCTAGCTTTCTCTGGGTGGATAAGGTGGCCCTCTCTCCCCGGTCAATCACCCCATGTGGGCATCTATTAGCTGGTGTAACAGAACTGGCTGTTTAAGCTCTAGTCCAGGAGCGTTCAGCTGTCCAATGACGTTCATTAGCAGATGTGGTTGGCTGCCTTCATGTGACTTGATAGACGCACATGTCTTCAGCCTCCCAGCACTGGTAGCATCGTGTGATAGGGAAAGTCCTAGCTAGTTTGTGGGAATGGGAAATTATTACAATTAGGTGGAAACATAAAACAAACTAACAAACAAACAAAAAAAAACTATATCCATAAATATGAAGTATTATTTTTACACCAAAAATTAAAATAGTTTTCTCCCAATTTGGTACTGCCATTGAACCCACCTGCTCATTACTCCACCTAGCACTAGCAACGCCCCCCACACTAGGATGGTACGGACTTGTCTCCTCTGATACATTCAAACCCAGCCACTGCCTCAAACTGCCAGGCAGCTGACACGCTCGCAGGAAAGTGCCGGGCCCCCAGCTCCGCCGCACCGGCTAACAGACACCTTTGCCAACCAACATTGCTTAAGAGTGATAAAGGGAGAGAGCACCATCTACCCTTTTGGACATAGCACGGCCAATTATGCTCTGTCGGACTCCGGTCACTGATGGCAAAGTGGCATGGCTCGGGATTCGAACTCACAACCCCCCGGGTCACAGTAACAGCGGATTCGACTGCTGAGTTGATTTGTTAGCATTTTTTTACCCACATTCCCACTGCTGCAAAGCGTCCACACATCTACTTATTATTAGTGATTAGTGACATACATTTTATGTGATATTTATTTATATTTATGTTAAATCCTCTCATAAAAAGCATAAGGATTTTACAGAAGACAACCAAATGTCATATGACGAAAGTATAAAAGTTCAAACTTAAAAAGTGGATGTTGATGTGCTGCGGTAATGAGCCAAAACCTTTTTTTTGGTTTGTAAAAGATATATTATTATTATTATTAAAAAATGTGCTTCAATATGCTTGGTCTGGCAACATTTTACATCTAAAAAGGAAACACTGGGGAAAACATTTATCTTTATAAACCTGTGTGAAAATGAGAATTTGGTCACTTATTAAAATAAAATAATAAACATAAATAAAAACTAAAATAATAAACATAAATATAAAATAATACAAATAAATAAAACACAAATAAATAAATACATAAGTAACAATAAACATAACACATTTAGATTGAATTATTAAACCAGGTTTATATATCCAATAAAGAAAACATTACATGTTAGTCTTTTACACTTTATTTTTTATTATTATTTTAGATTTAATCAACATTTCAGACTGCCATCTGATGTAGGTTTGGATTCACTGAGCTGCAGAAGAGCAGAAGGTTTCGGTGAGGCTGGACTACTGTACTGTATATATGAAGGTTTATGTATGCAGACATGAAAAACACTGGATACCAGCAACGGCTATACTGGTGCATCCCATGTCTCAGTATAATGGTCGTGTCTAATCCACGTTGCTCTCAAAGGCATTCAATAACTCTCCCAAATTCTACACAAGCAGCCTCTGGCATTGTCTGACAGAGCAGAAGCCTCCATTTGAAGTTCTTCACCACTCAGGTGGCCGAGCTAAGCTTCTTCATTTCAACTGAGCTTCTCTTGTCACTTTATCTAATGCCACAGGATCAGGTCTGATCCTTTCACGTTCTCCGGCTCAGATCAGGCCTTGGCGCGAAAGCGTTCTATACAGTGCATGTGCCTCTGGAGCTTGGGCCCAGAAGCTGGCGACCCCAGCCTGCTCCGGGCAAAGCTGCAGAAAAGGTGGGGCCAGTGTGCCAGGCTCTCTGCCTCTCCTCTCGGCGCCAACTGGCACACACCGCTCACGCATTTACATAACAATGACATCATCGCCACCCACCCGCCCGCCCGCACTGCCACCAAGATCCTGTCCCTCGCAGAATCTAACAGACCGGCGCTCAAGCACACGCTAATTTCTTCAAAGATTAGCAAAAATAGTGGATTTACTTTGGTTGGTGAGAAGTTTCCAGCACGTGCAATTGATTTAACCACAGAACAGCCATGAAATCTTAGGGGTCAGGTGTGCTTCTCACGCGGCTGAAACAAAAACATGTAGTGTGTTGTGAGCTCTCGTGGACGAGATCCGGACTACACGTGAAAGACTGGGATTAAGCACTGTTCTATTGTGCAGGTTTGGCCGAGGAACAGCTACTATCTTAGTAAGAATGAATCAATTCAAAGGGCTTGAGTGTTAGTAACTGAGAACTGAAGCTTCTTATTATCAGAAACCTGTTTACTGAGCAATAAGATAAGACCGGCGATGGCTACAGGAGAGGACACACTGACCTTTAGGAGAACTAGGAAAAGTGTGTTTCAGTTCAAAATGCTTCTGTACTGGACATTGATTTTCCAGTGGAGAAGGTAATGCTTTGTTGGATGACCTCTAATGTGGGTAGAATGGCTTATAGAGGACTGCATTTTGCTTGCAGAAGCTTAATGAATGTCAGTGGCCTCAAATGACAAGCAGATCAGTAATTCTGCAGCACTCTCCAAACCCAGGCTCTCTTAGACCTAACTCCCTCAGCAGTACTGGAATATATAGGCAATAAAAACTAGAGATGCCACCCCACCACCGCCTCTGTTCCTCCTGATCATCCAATCATACTCAACCTCTACCTGGCAAGGGGGGTCTGGCTTCGGGTCCCATCAGCTCGAAGCCCCCCAGAACTCCAGCCCAAATTTTTTGAGTTCCCCTCCTTTTTTGAGTTCCCCTCCTAGCGTGGTCCGCATTGTCACATTGTCTAGGGTAGTTAATATCAATATTACACCAGCTATATTAGTTAACACTGTACTAACAGCTAAAGAATTTACATCAAGCTAACATCTACTGAACATCAGCTAGAGTAGTTAACATCTACCTATCATCAGCTATAGTAGTTAACACAGTACTAACAACAAAGTAGTTAACATCTACCTAACGTCAGCTACAGTAGTTAACATCTACCTAACGTCAGCTACAGTAGTTAACATCTACCTAACGTCAGCCTGAGAGCAACTTCACACATTTCACAGTCCTGCTACAACACAAAGCCGCTGTTTGGCCTTTAGTCTTCAGCCTGTATTGAGAAATACAGCCCTTATTTCAGTAGGGTGACACATTAGGGCAATATGACGATATTTCTGAGCAGATCGTAGAGATCATCAGTACTTCTCCTACCATCAGAACCGCTTGCAACTGAACAAAGGCAGTTTAATTAGTCCTGGTTAACGAGATTTAGTGCAGTGTATGGTGTATGGTGATGGTATTATACTCCTAGCTGTTAGACTATTTTAAATGTGACACCACCGATTCTTTTTTGCTCACTCCAACTTATCAGATGGCAGAAAAGCAAATATGCTGATGTATTGTGAACTAGTGCTGGGCGATATGTATCATGATACCTCGAATCAATATCATGATTATCTGAACATTTTATCTCGATTACAATTAATGAACGATTATATAAGCCACTGGAGTTGCTCAGTTTGTTCAATTTGTTTGATTAATTTGCAATAAATTGAAATTTAATGTAAAATGAACTGAACATTTTCCAAAACCTATCATGAACATTTCTTGGGAAATTGGAATATTATGCCATATCGCCCCCCCCCCCCCCCCTCACTAACACATATGCACTTAAAGAACACTGAAGAACACTGCCCAGCAATTGTACTCCTCTAGAATTCAGTAATTACATCAGATATCAGTTGAAAATATTCAGACAAACATCAAATTCAAACTATGAATTTGTTTTCAAGCAAACATGCAGTAAAAAAATGTTTAAATTATTAAATTATCCAAAATAGGAAAAAACTATGAATGAGCACATGTCCCAATACTTTTGTCCAAATAGTATATATCACATAACATGCCACAAATGATAACCTGCCTCTCCAGAACGCATTCAAAAACAGGTCACTGAATCCCAGCTCTATCCCCAGCCTGGTTGCGTCTGTGGACGTAGCTTTGCTGCTCCACGGTCACGTGAAAGTAACGGAACCTGAGTCCCTCCCACCATGTAGCTTCTGCACCGTGAGGGATTATATTGATCCTTCTCTGCCTCTGTCTGTCTGTCTGTCTGTCGTCCCGCTCCGAGCAGCGAACGCACACAGCTGGGGCAATGATTCAGCAGGAAGATCTAGGTGAGCTCGGTTTCTCTGCACAACCAGAGCAGCCAAGGGCAGCACACGTCCAGGGGTGAAGGCCCAGTGCTCTGCTGCCTGTGTGACTCAGAAAGGCCATTGTTGTTTTTGAAGGTAGCTACTGTACTTCTGGAGGAGTTGCTCACCACACAGATTCATCTAGAGTCTCTCATGTTCCCTGTTGTGAGACGCAGCCAGACTGGGGATAGAGCTGGGCTTCAGTGACCTGTTTTGAAATGCATGGGCTGCTGGCATTCTGGAGAGGCAGGTTATCATTTGTGGCATGTTATGTGACATATACTATTTGGACAAACGTATTGGGACATCTGCTCATTCATTGTTTTTTCCCATTTTGGATAATTTCTCAGCACTGTTCTCTACAAAGTTCAAGCCTCGTGTTAAATACAAAAGGCTTTTCAGTGGATAATCCTTCCGACACTGTGATTAGAGCTAAGATTTGCTTCATTTGTGTCCGCAGCACTTCGGGGTGTTAAAATGGTGTAATCTGTTGAGGCCAGATTAAGATTTAGGAATAGGCTGTTGGTGAAGACATCCTCCAGAGGTTACACAGAAGGTACAGCCCTATATCTGGACATGAGTGGTCCCATTCTGGACCTGAAGTAATAATGTAAACACATGACATATGAGCTGGGAATGCTTGACCATTAGAGATGACACAATAGCACTTATTCCAATACCCATAATAAAACCTTGAACCCTGATACAGATCTGATATTTGCTCTTTAAAAAACAGCTGAGCTTCAAGTGAAGTTCTTCACTTCTTCTAAAAGTGAGCTTCTGAAAGCAGACCAAAATACACAAATACTCAGACTCCTTTTTCTATCCAAAACCCCATCCAGCACATTCTGCTGAAATCCACTGACCATAAACACAACCTAACATGCAAACTGGACATCGTGTGATTACAATGTGATCATGGGGATGTTCCACAAAGCGTTTCTCAATGAAGGTCAGGGAATGTCCAACAGGACTCACCACCTTGGACCATTTCTGAAGGTAATACCCACTGTATACCTGGGGGAAAAACCCCTGATGTTTTGGGGATGTTCTGACCCAGTCGTCTGACCCAGCGAAATCAATGTTATTCACTTCATATGCCTGTGGTTTTAATGTTATGGCTAATCGGTGTACATCTGTGAACTATATCTCTGGCCACATGTGACCTCAAGACACGAGAGCATGTGAAATCCTTACATGCGTGACCCCAAAACACCTCAAATAAGACGCTGGACCAGGACATGACCTGGACATATCCCAAAACATCTCACACATTAGGTGGACAACAGGCCTGACCAATGGAGAGTGACCCAAGCATGCATGTTCTTCCATAACACAGCCCCAAAACACCGGACCACCCCACATATCCCAAAACACCTTCCTCAATTCTTGATCCTGATGCATACAGGGACCCCAACCGCCCCCCATCCCAAAGCTCATGACAAGTGTCCCCAAAACATGTCTCACGTTAGGTGGACATGCGTGACCCTCATCCAAACATGCAAAAAACGTGATACTCGTCCCCAAATTATCTGATGGACATGCGTAACGCAAACATGCGCGCTCTGCCAATCACTGCTCCTGACGCATAACCTGACCCCAGAACACCTGA